>NW_026972427.1:0-92823 GCF_036711695.1 Zophobas morio | reverse complement strand
AAGCATGCAGAATCGACTCAGAATAGGAAAAGGAGACGTTTAGGTCAATTTTATGCATTCTGGCGTTCGTAGATACAAGAAAACTGTTAAAATTCTTCAGAAACGTCACTTTTGAAGTGTTTTCTTGTACTTTTAAGCCAATCAGATACCCTACGGGCTCGGAAAGTGCAACGAAACCATCAAATTTTAGCTAGAAACTGTATTTTTGTCGATTTTTATTGAATTTGAACTATATTTCAACGTTTTTTGATGGTTCTGAGCCACCAAACACACTTAAAGCATGCAGAATCGACTCAGAATAGGAAAAGGAGACGTTTAGGTCAATTTTATGCATTCTGGCGTTCGTAGATACAAGAAAACTGTTAAAATTCTTCAGAAACGTCACTTTTGAAGTGTTTTCTTGTACTTTTAAGCCAATCAGATACCCTACGGGCTCGGAAAGTGCAACGAAACCATCAAATTTTAGCTAGAAACTGTATTTTTGTCGATTTTTATTGAATTTGAACTATATTTCAACGTTTTTTGATGGTTCTGAGCCACCAAACACACTTAAAGCATGCAGAATCGACTCAGAATAGGAAAAGGAGACGTTTAGGTCAATTTTATGCATTCTGGCGTTCGTAGATACAAGAAAACTGTTAAAATTCTTCAGAAACGTCACTTTTGAAGTGTTTTCTTGTACTTTTAAGCCAATCAGATACCCTACGGGCTCGGAAAGTGCAACGAAACCATCAAATTTTAGCTAGAAACTGTATTTTTGTCGATTTTTATTGAATTTGAACTATATTTCAACGTTTTTTGATGGTTCTGAGCCACCAAACACACTTAAAGCATGCAGAATCGACTCGGAATAGGAAAAGGAGACGTTTAGGTCAATTTTATGCATTCTGGCGTTCGTAGATACAAGAAAACTGTTAAAATTCTTCAGAAACGTCACTTTTGAAGTGTTTTCTTGTACTTTTAAGCCAATCAGATACCCTACGGGCTCGGAAAGTGCAACGAAACCATCAAATTTTAGCTAGAAACTGTATTTTTGTCGATTTTTATTGAATTTGAACTATATTTCAACGTTTTTTGATGGTTCTGAGCCACCAAACACACTTAAAGCATGCAGAATCGACTCAGAATAGGAAAAGGAGACGTTTAGGTCAATTTTATGCATTCTGGCGTTCGTTGATACAAGAAAACTGTTAAAATTCTTCAGAAACGTCACTTTTGAAGTGTTTTCTTGTACTTTTAAGCCAATCAGATACCCTACGGGCTCGGAAAGTGCAACGAAACCATCAAATTTTAGCTAGAAACTGTATTTTTGTCGATTTTTATTGAATTTGAACTATATTTCAACGTTTTTTGATGGTTCTGAGCCACCAAACACACTTAAAGCATGCAGAATCGACTCAGAATAGGAAAAGGAGACGTTTAGGTCAATTTTATGCATTCTGGCGTTCGTAGATACAAGAAAACTGTTAAAATTCTTCAGAAACGTCACTTTTGAAGTGTTTTCTTGTACTTTTAAGCCAATCAGATACCCTACGGGCTCGGAAAGTGCAACGAAACCATCAAATTTTAGCTACAAACTGTATTTTTGTCGATTTTTATTGAATTTGAACTATATTTCAACGTTTTTTGATGGTTCTGAGCCACCAAACACACTTAAAGCATGCAGAATCGACTCAGAATAGGAAAAGGAGACGTTTAGGTCAATTTAATGCATTCTGGCGTTCGTAGATACAAGAAAACTGTTAAAATTCTTCAGAAACGTCACTTTTGAAGTGTTTTCTTGTACTTTTAAGCCAATCAGATACCCTACGGGCTCGGAAAGTGCAACGAAACCATCAAATTTTAGCTAGAAACTGTATTTTTGTCGATTTTTATTGAATTTGAACTATATTTCAACGTTTTTTGATGGTTCTGAGCCACCAAACACACTTAAAGCATGCAGAATCGACTCAGAATAGGAAAAGGAGACGTTTAGGTCAATTTTATGCATTCTGGCGTTCGTAGATACAAGAAAACTGTT
Organism: Zophobas morio; assembly: GCF_036711695.1. Lineage (NCBI taxonomy): Eukaryota > Metazoa > Arthropoda > Insecta > Coleoptera > Tenebrionidae > Zophobas > Zophobas morio. Next base: position 90,803 of record NW_026972427.1, on the reverse strand, counting down.
AAAATTCTTCAGAAACGTCACTTTTGAAGTGTTTTCTTGTACTTTTAAGCCAATCAGATACCCAACGGGCACGGTAAGGTGCAACGAAACCATCCAATTTTAGCTAGAAACTGTATTTTTGTCGATTTTTATTGAATTTGAACTATATTTCAACGATTTTTGATGGTTCTGAGCCACCAAACACACTTAAAGCATGCAGAATCGACTCAGAATAGGAAAAGGAGACGTTTAGGTCAATTTTATGCATTCTGGCGTTCGTAGATACAAGAAAACTGTTAAAATTCTTCAGAAACGTCACTTTTGAAGTGTTTTCTTGTACTTTTAAGCCAATCAGATACCCTACGGGCTCGGAAAGTGCAACGAAACCATCAAATTTTAGCTAGAAACTGTATTTTTGTCGATTTTTATTGAATTTGAACTATATTTCAACGTTTTTTGATGGTTCTGAGCCACCAAACACACTTAAAGCATGCAGAATCGACTCGGAATAGGAAAAGGAGACGTTTAGGTCAATTTTATGCATTCTGGCGTTCGTAGATACAAGAAAACTGTTAAAATTCTTCAGAAACGTCACTTTTGAAGTGTTTTCTTGTACTTTTAAGCCAATCAGATACCCTACGGGCTCGGAAAGTGCAACGAAACCATCAAATTTTAGCTAGAAACTGTATTTTTGTCGATTTTTATTGAATTTGAACTATATTTCAACGTTTTTTGATGGTTCTGAGCCACCAAACACACTTAAAGCATGCAGAATCGACTCAGAATAGGAAAAGGAGACGTTTAGGTCAATTTTATGCATTCTGGCGTTCGTAGATATAAGAAAACTGTTAAATTTCTTCAGAAACGTCACTTTTGAAGTGTTTTCTTGTACTTTTAAGCCAATCAGATACCCTACGGGCTCGGAAAGTGCAACGAAACCATCAAATTTTAGCTAGAAACTGTATTTTTGTCGATTTTTATTGAATTTGAACTATATTTCAACGTTTTTTGATGGTTCTGAGCCACCAAACACACTTAAAGCATGCAGAATCGACTCAGAATAGGAAAAGGAGACGTTTAGGTCAATTTTATGCATTCTGGCGTTCGTAGATACAAGAAAACTGTTAAAATTCTTCAGAAACGTCACTTTTGAAGTGTTTTCTTGTACTTTTAAGCCAATCAGATACCCAACGGGCAAGGTAAGGTGCAACGAAACCATCCAATTTTAGCTAGAAACTGTATTTTTGTCGATTTTTATTGAATTTGAACTATATTTCAACGTTTTTTGATGGTTCTGAGCCACCAAACACACTTAAAGCATGCAGAATCGACTCAGAATAGGAAAAGGAGACGTTTAGGTCAATTTTATGCATTCTGGCGTTCGTAGATACAAGAAAACTGTTAAAATTCTTCAGAAACGTCACTTTTGAAGTGTTTTCTTGTACTTTTAAGCCAATCAGATACCCTACGGGCTCGGAAAGTGCAACGAAACCATCAAATTTTAGCTAGAAACTGTATTTTTGTCGATTTTTATTGAATTTGAACTATATTTCAACGTTTTTTGATGGTTCTGAGCCACCAAACACACTTAAAGCATGCAGAATCGACTCAGAATAGGAAAAGGAGACGCTTAGGTCAATTTTATGCATTCTGGCGTTCGTAGATACAAGAAAACTGTTAAAATTCTTCAGAAACGTCACTTTTGAAGTGTTTTCTTGTACTTTTAAGCCAATCAGATACCCTACGGGCTCGGAAAGTGCAACGAAACCATCAAATTTTAGCTAGAAACTGTATTTTTGTCGATTTTTATTGAATTTGAACTATATTTCAACGTTTTTTGATGGTTCTGAGCCACCAAACACACTTAAAGCATGCAGAATCGACTCAGAATAGGAAAAGGAGACGTTTAGGTCAATTTTATGCATTCTGGCGTTCGTACATACAAGAAAACTGTTAAAATTCTTCAGAAACGTCACTTTTGAAGTGTTTTCTTGTACTTTTAAGCCAATCAGATACCCTACGGGCTCGGAAAGTGCAACGAAACCATCAAATTTTAGCTAGAAACTGTATTTTTGTCGATTTTTATTGAATTTGAACTATCTTTCAAAGTTTTTTGATGGTTCTGAGCCACCAAACACACTTAAAGCATGCAGAATCGACTCAGAATAGGAAATGGAGACGTTTAGGTCAATTTATGCATTCTGGCGTTCGTAGATACAAGAAAACTGTTAAAATTCTTCAGAAACGTCACTTTTGAAGTGTTTTCTTGTACTTTTAAGCCAATCAGATACCCTACGGGCTCGGAAAGTGCAACGAAACCATCAAATTTTAGCTAGAAACTGTATTTTTGTCGATTTTTATTGAATTTGAACTATATTTCAACGTTTTTTGATGGTTCTGAGCCACCAAACACACTTAAAGCATGCAGAATCGACTCAGAATAGGAAAAGGAGACGTTTAGGTCAATTTTATGCATTCTGGCGTTCGTAGATACAAGAAAACTGTTAAAATTCTTCAGAAACGTCACTTTTGAAGTGTTTTCTTGTACTTTTAAGCCAATCAGATACCCTACGGGCTCGGAAAGTGCAACGAAACCATCAAATTTTAGCTAGAAACTGTATTTTTGTCGATTTTTATTGAATTTGAACTATATTTCAACGTTTTTTGATGGTTCTGAGCCACCAAACACACTTAAAGCATGCAGAATCGACTCAGAATAGGAAAAGGAGACGTTTAGGTCAATTTTATGCATTCTGGCGTTCGTAGATACAAGAAAACTGTTAAAATTCTTCAGAAACGTCACTTTTGAAGTGTTTTCTTGTACTTTTAAGCCAATCAGATACCCAACGGGCTCGGAAAGTGCAACGAAACCATCAAATTTTAGCTAGAAACTGTATTTTTGTCGATTTTTATTGAATTTGAACTATATTTCAACGTTTTTTGATGGTTCTGAGCCACCAAACACACTTAAAGCATGCAGAATCGACTCAGAATAGGAAAAGGAGACGTTTAGGTCAATTTTATGCGTTCTGGCGTTCGTAGATACAAGAAAACTGTTAAAATTCTTCAGAAACGTCACTTTTGAAGTGTTTTCTTGTACTTTTAAGCCAATCAGATACCCTACGGGCTCGGAAAGTGCAACGAAACCATCAAATTTTAGCTAGAAACTGTATTTTTGTCGATTTTTATTGAATTTGAACTATATTTCAACGTTTTTTGATGGTTCTGAGCCACCAAACACACTTAAAGCATGCAGAATCGACTCAGAATAGGAAAAGGAGACGTTTAGGTCAATTTTATGCATTCTGGCGTTCGTAGATACAAGAAAACTGTTAAAATTCTTCAGAAACGTCACTTTTGAAGTGTTTTCTTGTACTTTTAAGCCAATCAGATACCCAACGGGCTCGGAAAGTGCAACGAAACCATCAAATTTTAGCTAGAAACTGTATTTTTGTCGATTTTTATTGAATTTGAACTACATTTCAACGTTTTTTGATGGTTCTGAGCCACCAAACACACTTAAAGCATGCAGAATCGACTCAGAATAGGAAAAGGAGACGTTTAGGTCAATTTTATGCATTCTGGCGTTCGTAGATACAAGAAAACTGTTAAAATTCTTCAGAAACGTCACTTTTGAAGTGTTTTCTTGTACTTTTAAGCCAATCAGATACCCTACGGGCTCGGAAAGTGCAACGAAACCATCAAATTTTAGCTAGAAACTGTATTTTTGTCGATTTTTATTGAATTTGAACTATATTTCAACGTTTTTTGATGGTTCTGAGCCACCAAACACACTTAAAGCATGCAGAATTTAGATCAATTTTATGCATTCTGGCGTTCGTAGATACAAGAAAACTGTTAAAATTCTTCAGAAACGTCACTTTTGAAGTGTTTTCTTGTACTTTTAAGCCAATCAGATACCCTACGGGCTCGGAAAGTGCAACGAAACCATCAAATTTTAGCTCGAAACTGTATTTTTGTCGATTTTTATTGAATTTGAACTATATTTCAACGTTTTTTGATGGTTCTGAGCCACCAAACACACTTAAAGCATGCAGAATCGACTCAGAATAGGAAAAGGAGACGTTTAGGTCAATTTTATGGATTCTGGCGTTCGTAGATACAAGAAAACTGTTAAAATTCTTCAGAAACGTCACTTTTGAAGTGTTTTCTTGTACTTTTAAGCCAATCAGATACCCTACGGGCTCGGAAAGTGCAACGAAACCATCAAATTTTAGGTAGAAACTGTATTTTTGTCGATTTTTATTGAATTTGAACTATATTTCAACGTTTTTTGATGGTTCTGAGCCACCAAACACACTTAAACCATGCAGAATCGACTCAGAATAGGAAAAGGAGACGTTTAGGTCAATTTTATGCATTCTGGCGTTCGTAGATACAAGAAAACTGTTAAAATTCTTCAGAAACGTCACTTTTGAAGTGTTTTCTTGTACTTTTAAACCAATCAGATACCCTACGGGCTCGGAATGTGCAACGAAACCATCAAATTTTAGCTAGAAACTGTATTTTTGTCGATTTTTATTGAATTTGAACTATATTTCAACGTTTTTTGATGGTTCTGAGCCACCAAACACACTTAAAGCATGCAGAATCGACTCAGAATAGGAAAAGGAGACGTTTAGATCAATTTTATGCATTCTGGCGTTCGTAGATACAAGAAAACTGTTAAAATTCTTCAGAAACGTCACTTTTGAAGTGTTTTCTTGTACTTTTAAGCCAATCAGATACCCTACGGGCTCGGAAAGTGCAACGAAACCATCAAATTTTAGCTAGAAACTGTATTTTTGTCGATTTTTATTGAATTTGAACTATATTTCAACGTTTTTTGATGGTTCTGAGCCACCAAACACACTTAAAGCATGCAGAATCGACTCAGAATAGGAAAAGGAGACGTTTAGGTCAATTTTATGCATTCTGGCGTTCGTAGATACAAGAAAACTGTTAAAATTCTTCAGAAACGTCACTTTTGAAGTGTTTTCTTGTACTTTTAAGCCAATCAGATACCCTACGGGCTCGGAAAGTGCAACGAAACCATCAAATTTTAGCTAGAAACTGTATTTTTGTCGATTTTTATTGAATTTGAACTATATTTCAACGTTTTTTGATGGTTCTGAGCCACCAAACACACTTAAAGCATGCAGAATCGACTCAGAATAGGAAAAGGAGACGTTTAGGGCAATTTTATGCATTCTGGCGTTCGTAGATACAAGAAAACTTTTAAAATTCTTCAGAAACATCACTTTTGAAGTGTTTTCTTGTACTTTTAAGCCAATCAGATACCCTACGGGCTCGGAAAGTGCAACGAAACCATCAAATTTTAGCTAGAAACTGTATTTTTGTCGATTTTTATTGAATTTGAACTATATTTCAACGTTTTTTGATGGTTCTGAGCCACCAAACACACTTAAAGCATGCAGAATCGACTCAGAATAGGAAAAGGAGACGTTTAGGTCAATTTTATGCATTCTGGCGTTCGTAGATACAAGAAAACTGTTAAAATTCTTCAGAAACGTCACTTTTGAAGTGTTTTCTTGTACTTTTAAGCCAATCAGATACCCTACGGGCTCGGAAAGTGCAACGAAACCATCAAATTTTAGCTAGAAACTGTATTTTTGTCGATTTTTATTGAATTTGAACTATATTTCAACGTTTTTTGATGGTTCTGAGCCACCAAACACACTTAAAGCATGCAGAATCGACTCAGAATAGGAAAAGGAGACGTTTAGGTCAATTTTATGCATTCTGGCGTTCGTAGATACAAGAAAACTGTTAAAATTCTTCAGAAACGTCACTTTTGAAGGGTTTTCTTGTACTTTTAAGCCAATCAGATACCCTACGGGCTCGGAAAGTGCAACGAAACCATCAAATTTTAGCTAGAAACTGTATTTTTGTCGATTTTTATTGAATTTGAACTATATTTCAACGTTTTTTGATGGTTCTGAGCCACCAAACACACTTAAAGCATGCAGAATCGACTCAGAATAGGAAAAGGAGACGTTTAGGTCAATTTTATGCATTCTGGCGTTCGTAGATACAAGAAAAGTGTTAAAATTCTTCAGAAACGTCACTTTTGAAGTGTTTTCTTGTACTTTTAAGCCAATCAGATACCCAACGGGCTCGGAAAGTGCAACGAAACCATCAAATTTTAGCTAGAAACTGTATTTTTGTCGATTTTTATTGAATTTGAACTATATTTCAACGTTTTTTGATGGTTCTGAGCCACCAAACACACTTAAAGCATGCAGAATCGACTCAGAATAGGAAAAGGAGACGTTTAGGTCAATTTTATGCATTCTGGCGTTCGTAGATACAAGAAAACTGTTAAAATTCTTCAGAAACGTCACTTTTGAAGTGTTTTCTTGTACTTTTAAGCCAATCAGATACCCAACGGGCTCGGAAAGTGCAACGAAACCATCAAATTTTAGCTAGAAACTGTATTTTTGTCGATTTTTATTGAATTTGAACTATATTTCAACGTTTTTTGATGGTTCTGAGCCACCAAACACACTTAAAGCATGCAGAATCGACTCAGAATAGGAAAAGGAGACGTTTAGGTCAATTTTATGCATTCTGGCGTTCGTAGATACAAGAAAACTGTTAAAATTCTTCAGAAACGTCACTTTTGAAGTGTTTTCTTGTACTTTTAAGCCAATCAGATACCCTACGGGCTCGGAAAGTGCAACGAAACCATCAAATTTTAGCTAGAAACTGTATTTTTGTCGATTTTTATTGAATTTGAACTATATTTCAACGTTTTTTGATGGTTCTGAGCCACCAAACACACTTAAAGCATGCAGAATCGACTCAGAATAGGAAAAGGAGTCGTTTAGATCAATTTTATGCATTCTGGCGTTCGTAGATACAAGAAAACTGTTAAAATTCTTCAGAAACGTCACTTTTGAAGTGTTTTCTTGTACTTTTAAGCCAATCAGATACCCTACGGGCTCGGAAAGTGCAACGAAACCATCAAATTTTAGCTAGAAACTGTATTTTTGTCGATTTTTATTGAATTTGAACTATATTTCAACGTTTTTTGATGGTTCTGAGCCACCAAACACACTTAAAGCATGCAGAATCGACTCAGAATAGGAAAAGGAGACGTTTAGGTCAATTTTATGCATTCTGGCGTTCGTAGATACAAGAAAACTGTTAAAATTCTTCAGAAACGTCACTTTTGAAGTGTTTTCTTGTACTTTTAAGCCAATCAGATACCCTACGGGCTCGGAAAGTGCAACGAAACCATCAAATTTTAGCTAGAAACTGTATTTTTGTCGATTTTTATTGAATTTGAACTATATTTCAACGTTTTTTGATGGTTCTGAGCCACCAAACACACTTAAAGCATGCAGAATCGACTCAGAATAGGAAAAGGAGACGTTTAGGTCAATTTTATGCATTCTGGCGGTCGTAGATACAAGAAAACTGTTAAAATTCTTCAGAAACGTCACTTTTGAAGTGTTTTCTTGTACTTTTAAGCCAATCAGATACCCTACGGGCTCGGAAAGTGCAACGAAACCATCAAATTTTAGCTAGAAACTGTATTTTTGTCGATTTTTATTGAATTTGAACTATATTTCAACGTTTTTTGATGGTTCTGAGCCACCAAACACACTTAAAGCATGCAGAATCGACTCAGAATAGGAAAAGGAGACGTTTAGGTCAATTTTATGCATTCTGGCGTTCGTAGATACAAGAAAACTGTTAAAATTCTTCAGAAACGTCACTTTTGAAGTGTTTTCTTGTACTTTTAAGCCAATTAGATACCCTACGGGCTCGGAAAGTGCAACGAAACCATCAAATTTTAGCTAGAAACTGTATTTTTGTCGATTTTTATTGAATTTGAACTATATTTCAACGTTTTTTGATGGTTCTGAGCCACCAAACACACTTAAAGCATGCAGAATCGACTCAGAATAGGAAAAGGAGACGTTTAGGTCAATTTTATGCATTCTGGCGTTCGTAGATACAAGAAAACTGTTAAAATTCTTCAGAAACGTCACTTTTGAAGTGTTTTCTTGTACTTTTAAGCCAATCAGATAACCTACGGGCTCGGAAAGTGCAACGAAACCATCAAATTTTAGCTAGAAACTGTATTTTTGTCGATTTTTATTGAATTTGAACTATATTTCAACGTTTTTTGATGGTTCTGAGCCACCAAACACACTTAAAGCATGCAAAATCGACTCAGAATAGGAAAAGGAGACGTTTAGGTCAATTTTATGCATTCTGGCGTTCGTAGATACAAGAAAACTGTTAAAATTCTTCAGAAACGTCACTTTTGAAGTGTTTTCTTGTACTTTTAAGCCAATCAGATACCCTACGGGCTCGGAAAGTGCAACGAAACCATCAAATTTTAGCTAGAAACTGTATTTTTGTCGATTTTTATTGAATTTGAACTATATTTCAACGTTTTTTGATGGTTCTGAGCCACCAAACACACTTAAAGCATGCAGAATCGACTCAGAATAGGAAAAGGGGACGTTTAGGTCAATTTTATGCATTCTGGCGTTCGTAGATACAAGAAAACTGTTAAAATTCTTCAGAAACGTCACTTTTGAAGTGTTTTCTTGTACTTTTAAGCCAATCAGATACCCTACGGGCTCGGAAAGTGCAACGAAACCATCAAATTTTAGCTAGAAACTGTATTTTTGTCGATTTTTATTGAATTTGAACTATATTTCAACGTTTTTTGATGGTTCTGAGCCACCAAACACACTTAAAGCATGCAGAATCGACTCAGAATAGGAAAAGGAGACGTTTAGGTCAATTTTATGCATTCTGGCGTTCGTAGATACAAGAAAAGTGTTAAAATTCTTCAGAAACGTCACTTTTGAAGTGTTTTCTTGTACTTTTAAGCCAATCAGATACCCAACGGGCTCGGAAAGTGCAACGAAATCATCAAATTTTAGCTAGAAACTGTATTTTTGTCGATTTTTATTGAATTTGAACTATATTTCAACGTTTTTTGATGGTTCTGAGCCACCAAACACACTTAAAGCATGCAGAATCGACTCAGAATAGGAAAAGGAGACGTTTAGGTCAATTTTATGCATTCTGGCGTTCGTAGATACAAGAAAACTGTTAAAATTCTTCAGAAACGTCACTTTTGAAGTGTTTTCTTGTACTTTTAAGCCAATCAGATACCCAACGGGCTCGGAAAGTGCAACGAAACCATCAAATTTTAGCTAGAAACTGTATTTTTGTCGATTTTTATTGAATTTGAACTATATTTCAACGTTTTTTGATGGTTCTGAGCCACCAAACACACTTAAAGCATGCAGAATCGACTCAGAATAGGAAAAGGAGACGTTTAGGTCAATTTTATGCATTCTGGCGTTCGTAGATACAAGAAAACTGTTAAAATTCTTCAGAAACGTCACTTTTGAAGTGTTTTCTTGTACTTTTAAGCCAATCAGATACCCTACGGGCTCGGAAAGTGCAACGAAACCATCAAATTTTAGCTAGAAACTGTATTTTTGTCGATTTTTATTGAATTTGAACTATATTTCAACGTTTTTTGATGGTTCTGAGCCACCAAACACACTTAAAGCATGCAGAATCGACTCAGAATAGGAAAAGGAGACGTTTAGGTCAATTTTATGCATTCTGGCGTTCGTAGATACAAGAAAACTGTTAAAATTCTTCAGAAACGTCACTTTTGAAGTGTTTTCTTGTACTTTTAAGCCAATCAGATACCCTACGGGCTCGGAAAGTGCAACGAAACCATCAAATTTTAGCTAGAAACTGTATTTTTGTCGATTTTTATTGAATTTGAACTATATTTCAACGTTTTTTGATGGTTCTGAGCCACCAAACACACTTAAAGCATGCAGAATCGACTCAGAATAGGAAAAGGAGACGTTTAGGTCAATTTTATGCATTCTGGCGTTCGTAGATACAAGAAAACTGTTAAAATTCTTCAGAAACGTCACTTTTGAAGTGTTTTCTTGTACTTTTAAGCCAATCAGATACCCTACGGGCTCGGAAAGTGCAACGAAACCATCAAATTTTAGCTAGAAACTGTATTTTTGTCGATTTTTATTGAATTTGAACTATATTTCAACGTTTTTTGATGGTTCTGAGCCACCAAACACACTTAAAGCATGCAGAATCGACTCAGAATAGGAAGAGGAGACGTTTAGGTCAATTTTATGCATTCTGGCGTTCGTAGATACAAGAAAACTGTTAAAATTCTTCAGAAACGTCACTTTTGAAGTGTTTTCTTGTACTTTTAAGCCAATCAGATATCCTACGGGCTCGGAAAGTGCAACGAAACCATCAAATTTTAGCTAGAAACTGTATTTTTGTCGATTTTTATTGAATTTGAACTATATTTCAACGTTTTTTGATGGTTCTGAGCCACGAAACACACTTAAAGCATGCAGAATCGACTCAGAATAGGAAAAGGAGACGTTTAGGTCGATTTTATGCATTCTGGCGTTCGTAGATTCAAGAAAACTGTTAAAATTCTTCAGAAACGTCACTTTTGAAGTGTTTTCTTGTACTTTTAAGCCAATCAGATACCCTACGGGCTCGGAAAGTGCAACGAAACCATCAAATTTTAGCTAGAAACTGTATTTTTGTCGATTTTTATTGAATTTGAACTATATTTCAACGTTTTTTGATGGTTCTGAGCCACCAAACACACTTAAAGCATGCAGAATCGACTCAGAATAGGAAAAGGAGACGTTTAGGTCAATTTTATGCATTCTGGCGTTCGTAGATACAAGAAAACTGTTAAAATTCTTCAGAAACGTCACTTTTGAAGTGTTTTCTTGTACTTTTAAGCCAATCAGATACCCTACGGGCTCGGAAAGTGCAACGAAACCATCAAATTTTAGCTAGAAACTGTATTTTTGTCGATTTTTATTGAATTTGAACTATATTTCAACGTTTTTTGATGGTTCTGAGCCACCAAACACACTTAAAGCATGAAGAATCGACTCAGAATAGGAAAAGGAGATGTTTAGGTCAATTTTATGCATTCTGGCGTTCGTAGATACAAGAAAACTGTTAAAATTCTTCAGAAACGTCACTTTTGAAGTGTTTTCTTGTACTTTTAAGCCAATCAGATACCCTACGGGCTCGGAAAGTGCAACGAAACCATCAAATTTTAGCTAGAAACTGTATTTTTGTCGATTTTTATTGAATTTGAACTATATTTCAACGTTTTTTGATGGTTCTGAGCCACCAAACACACTTAAAGCATGCAGAATCGACTCAGAATAGGATAAGGAGACGTTTAGGTCAATTTTATGCATTCTGGCGTTCGTAAATACAAGAAAACTGTTAAAATTCTTCAGAAACGTCACTTTTGAAGTGTTTTCTTGTACTTTTAAGCCAATCAGATACCCTACGGGCTCGGAAAGTGCAACGAAACCATCAAATTTTAGCTAGAAACTGTATTTTTGTCGATTTTTATTGAATTTGAACTATATTTCAACGTTTTTTGATGGTTCTGAGCCACCAAACACACTTAAAGCATGCAGAATCGACTCAGAATAGGAAAAGGAGACGTTTAGGTCAATTTTATGCATTCTGGCGTTCGTAGATACAAGAAAACTGTTAAAATTCTTCAGAAACGTCACTTTTGAAGTGTTTTCTTGTACTTTTAAGCCAATCAGATACCCTACGGGCTCAGAAGGTGCAACGAAACCATCAAATTTTAGCTAGAAACTGTATTTTTGTCGATTTTTATTGAATTTGAACTATATTTCAACGTTTTTTGATGGTTCTGAGCCACCAAACACACTTAAAGTATGCAGAATCGACTCAGAATAGGAAAAGGAGACGTTTAGGTCAATTTTATGCATTCTGGCGTTCGTAGATACAAGAAAACTGTTAAAATTCTTCAGAAACGTCACTTTTGAAGTGTTTTCTTGTACTTTTAAGCCAATCAGATACCCTACGGGCTCGGAAAGTGCAACGAAACCATCAAATTTTAGCTAGAAACTGTATTTTTGTCGATTTTTATTGAATTTGAACTATATTTCAACGTTTTTTGATGGTTCTGAGCCACCAAACACATTTAAAGCATGCAGAATCGACTCAGAATAGGAAAAGGAGACGTTTAGGTCAATTTTATGCATTCTGGCGTTCGTAGATACAAGAAAACTGTTAAAATTCTTCAGAAACGTCACTTTTGAAGTGTTTTCTTGTACTTTTAAGCCAATCAGATACCCTACGGGCTCGGAAAGTGCAACGAAACCATCAAATTTTAGCTAGAAACTGTATTTTTGTCGATTTTTATTGAATTTGAACTATATTTCAACGTTTTTTGATGGTTCTGAGCCACCAAACACACTTAAAGCATGCAGAATCGACTCAGAATAGGAAAAGGAGACGTTTAGGTCAATTTTATGCATTCTGGCGTTCGTAGATACAAGAAAACTGTTAAAATTCTTCAGAAACGTCACTTTTGAAGTATTTTCTTGTACTTTTAAGCCAATCAGATACCCTACGGGCTCGGAAAGTGCAACGAAACCATCAAATTTTAGCTAGAAACTGTATTTTTGTCGATTTTTATTGAATTTGAACTATATTTCAACGTTTTTTGATGGTTCTGAGCCACCAAACACACTTAAAGCATGCAGAATCGACTCAGAATAGGAAAAGGAGACGTTTAGGTCAATTTTATGCATTCTGGCGTTCGTAGATACAAGAAAACTGTTAAAATTCTTCAGAAACGTCACTTTTGAAGTGTTTTCTTGTACTTTTAAGCCAATCAGATACCCTACGGGCTCGGAAAGTGCAACGAAACCATCAAATTTTAGCTAGAAACTGTATTTTTGTCGATTTTTATTGAATTTGAACTATATTTCAACGTTTTTTGATGGTTCTGAGCCACCAAACACACTTAAAGCATGCAGAATCGACTCAGAATAGGAAAAGGAGACGTTTAGGTCAATTTTATGCATTCTGGCGTTCGTAGATACAAGAAAACTGTTAAAATTCTTCAGAAACGTCACTTTTGAAGTGTTTTCTTGTACTTTTAAGCCAATCAGATACCCTACGGGCTCGGAAAGTGCAACGAAACCATCAAATTTTAGCTAGAAACTGTATTTTTGTCGATTTTTATTGAATTTGAACTATATTTCAACGTTTTTTGATGGTTCTGAGCCACCAAACACACTTAAAGCATGCAGAATCGACTCAGAATAGGAAAAGGAGACGTTTAGGTCAATTTTATGCATTCTGGCGTTCGTAGATACAAGAAAACTGTTAAAATTCTTCAGAAACGTCACTTTTGAAGTGTTTTCTTGTACTTTTAAGCCAATCAGATACCCTATGGGCTCGGAAAGTGCAACGAAACCATCAAATTTTAGCTAGAAACTGTATTTTTGTCGATTTTTATTGAATTTGAACTATATTTCAACGTTTTTTGATGGTTCTGAGCCACCAAACACACTTAAAGCATGCAGAATCGACTCAGAATAGGAAAAGGAGACGTTTAGGTCAATTTTATGCATTCTGGCGTTCGTAGATACAAAAAAACTGTTAAAATTCTTCAGAAACGTCACTTTTGAAGTGTTTTCTTGTACTTTTAAGCCAATCAGATACCCTACGGGCTCGGAAAGTGCAACGAAACCATCAAATTTTAGCTAGAAACTGTATTTTTGTCGATTTTTATTGAATTTGAACTATATTTCAACGTTTTTTGATGGTTCTGAGCCACCAAACACACTTAAAGCATGCAGAATCGACTCAGAATAGGAAAAGGAGACGTTTAGGTCGATTTTATGCATTCTGGCGTTCGTAGATTCAAGAAAACTGTTAAAATTCTTCAGAAACGTCACTTTTGAAGTGTTTTCTTGTACTTTTAAGCCAATCAGATACCCTACGGGCTCGGAAAGTGCAACGAAACCATCAAATTTTAGCTAGAAACTGTATTTTTGTCGATTTTTATTGAATTTGAACTATATTTCAACGTTTTTTGATGGTTCTGAGCCACCAAACACACTTAAAGCATGCAGAATCGACTCAGAATAGGAAAAGGAGACGTTTAGGTCACTTTTATGCATTCTGGCATTCGTAGATACAAGAAAACTGTTAAAATTCTTCAGAAACGTCACTTTTGAAGTGTTTTCTTGTACTTTTAAGCCAATCAGATACCCTACGGGCTCAGAAGGTGCAACGAAATCATCAAATTTTAGCTAGAAACTGTATTTTTGTCGATTTTTATTGAATTTGAACTATATTTCAACGTTTTTTGATGGTTCTGAGCCACCAAACACACTTAAAGCATGCAGAATCGACTCAGAATAGGAAAAGGAGACGTTTAGGTCAATTTTATGCATTCTAGCGTTCGTAGATACAAGAAAACTGTTAAAATTCTTCAGAAACGTCACTTTTGAAGTGTTTTCTTGTACTTTTAAGCCAATCAGATACCCTACGGGCTCGGAAAGTGCAACGAAACCATCAAATTTTAGCTAGAAACTGTATTTTTGTCGATTTTTATTGAATTTGAACTATATTTCAACGTTTTTTGATGGTTCTGAGCCACCAAACACACTTAAAGCATGCAGAATCGACTCAGAATAGGAAAAGGAGACGTTTAGGTCAATTTTATGCATTCTGGCGTTCGTAGATACAAGAAAACTGTTAAAATTCTTCAGAAACGTCACTTTTGAAGTGTTTTCTTGTACTTTTAAGCCAATCAGATACCCTACGGGCTCAGAAGGTGCAACGAAACCATCAAATTTTAGCTAGAAACTGTATTTTTGTCGATTTTTATTGAATTTGAACTATATTTCAACGTTTTTTGATGGTTCTGAGCCACCAAACACACTTAAAGCATGCAGAATCGACTCAGAATAGGAAAAGGAGACGTTTAGGTCAATTTTATGCATTCTAGCGTTCGTAGATACAAGAAAACTGTTAAAATTCTTCAGAAACGTCACTTTTGAAGTGTTTTCTTGTACTTTTAAGCCAATCAGATACCCTACGGGCTCGGAAAGTGCAACGAAACCATCAAATTTTAGCTAGAAACTGTATTTTTGTCGATTTTTATTGAATTTGAACTATATTTCAACGTTTTTTGATGGTTCTGAGCCACCAAACACACTTAAAGCATGCAGAATCGACTCAGAATAGGAAAAGGAGACGTTTAGGTCAATTTTATGCATTCTGGCGTTCGTAGATACAAGAAAACTGTTAAAATTCTTCAGAAACGTCACTTTTGAAGTGTTTTCTTGTACTTTTAAGCCAATCAGATACCCTACGGGCTCGGAAAGTGCAACGAAACCATCAAATTTTAGCTAGAAACTGTATTTTTGTCGATTTTTATTGAATTTGAACTATATTTCAACGTTTTTTGATGGTTCTGAGCCACCAAACACACTTAAAGCATGCAGAATCGACTCAGAATAGGAAAAGGAGACGTTTAGGTCAATTTTATGCATTCTGGCGTTCGTAGATACAAGAAAACTGTTAAAATTCTTCAGAAACGTCACTTTTGAAGTGTTTTCTTGTACTTTTAAGCCAATCAGATACCCTACGGGCTCGGAAAGTGCAACGAAACCATCAAATTTTAGCTAGAAACTGTATTTTTGTCGATTTTTATTGAATTTGAACTATATTTCAACGTTTTTTGATGGTTCTGAGCCACCAAACACACTTAAAGCATGCAGAATCGACTCAGAATAGGAAAAGGAGACGTTTAGGTCAATTTTATGCATTCTGGCGTTCGTAGATACAAGAAAACTGTTAAAATTCTTCAGAAACGTCACTTTTGAAGTGTTTTCTTGTACTTTTAAGCCAATCAGATACCCTACGGGCTCGGAAAGTGCAACGAAACCATCAAATTTTAGCTAGAAACTGTATTTTTGTCGATTTTTATTGAATTTGAACTATATTTCAACGTTTTTTGATGGTTCTGAGCCACCAAACACACTTAAAGCATGCAGAATCGACTCAGAATAGGAAAAGGAGACGTTTAGGTCAATTTTATGCATTCTGGCGTTCGTAGATACAAGAAAACTGTTAAAATTCTTCAGAAACGTCACTTTTGAAGTGTTTTCTTGTACTTTTAAGCCAATCAGATACCCTACGGGCTCGGAAAGTGCAACGAAACCATCAAATTTTAGCTAGAAACTGTATTTTTGTCGATTTTTATTGAATTTGAACTATATTTCAACGTTTTTTGATGGTTCTGAGCCACCAAACACACTTAAAGCATGCAAAATCGACTCAGAATAGGAAAAGGAGACGTTTAGGTCAATTTTATGCATTCTGGCGTTCGTAGATACAAGAAAACTGTTAAAATTCTTCAGAAACGTCACTTTTGAAGTGTTTTCTTGTACTTTTAAGCCAATCAGATACCCTACGGGCTCGGAAAGTGCAACGAAACCATCAAATTTTAGCTAGAAACTGTATTTTTGTCGATTTTTATTGAATTTGAACTATATTTCAACGTTTTTTGATGGTTCTGAGCCACCAAACACACTTAAAGCATGCAGAATCGACTCAGAATAGGAAAAGGAGACGTTTAGGTCAATTTTATGCATTCTGGCGTTCGTAGATACAAGAAAACTGTTAAAATTCTTCAGAAACGTCACTTTTGAAGTGTTTTCTTGTACTTTTAAGCCAATCAGATACCCTACGGGCTCGGAAAGTGCAACGAAACCATCAAATTTTAGCTAGAAACTGTGTTTTTGTCGATTTTTATTGAATTTGAACTATATTTCAAGGTTTTTTGATGGTTCTGAGCCACCAAACACACTTAAAGCATGCAGAATCGACTCAGAATAGGAAAAGGAGACGTTTAGGTCAATTTTATGCATTCTGGCGTTCGTAGATACAAGAAAACTGTTAAAATTCTTCAGAAACGTCACTTTTGAAGTGTTTTCTTGTACTTTTAAGCCAATCAGATACCCTACGGGCTCGGAAAGTGCAACGAAACCATCAAATTTTAGCTAGAAACTGTATTTTTGTCGATTTTTATTGAATTTGAACTATATTTCAACGTTTTTTGATGGTTCTGAGCCACCAAACACACTTAAAGCATGCAGAATCGACTCAGAATAGGAAAAGGAGACGTTTAGGTCAATTTTATGCATTCTGGCGTTCGTAGATACAAGAAAACTGTTAAAATTCTTCAGAAACGTCACTTTTGAAGTGTTTTCTTGTACTTTTAAGCCAATCAGATACCCTACGGGCTCGGAAAGTGCAACGAAACCATCAAATTTTAGCTAGAAACTGTATTTTTGTCGATTTTTATTGAATTTGAACTATATTTCAACGTTTTTTGATGGTTCTGAGCCACCAAACACACTTAAAGCATGCAGAATCGACTCAGAATAGGAAGAGGAGACGTTTAGGTCAATTTTATGCATTCTGGCGTTCGTAGATACAAGAAAACTGTTAAAATTCTTCAGAAACGTCACTTTTGAAGTGTTTTCTTGTACTTTTAAGCCAATCAGATACCCTACGGGCTCGGAAAGTGCAACGAAACCATCAAATTTTAGCTAGAAACTGTATTTTTGTCGATTTTTATTGAATTTGAACTATATTTCAACGTTTTTTGATGGTTCTGAGCCACGAAACACACTTAAAGCATGCAGAATCGACTCAGAATAGGAAAAGGAGACGTTTAGGTCGATTTTATGCATTCTGGCGTTCGTAGATTCAAGAAAACTGTTAAAATTCTTCAGAAACGTCACTTTTGAAGTGTTTTCTTGTACTTTTAAGCCAATCAGATACCCTACGGGCTCGGAAAGTGCAACGAAACCATCAAATTTTAGCTAGAAACTGTATTTTTGTCGATTTTTATTGAATTTGAACTATATTTCAACGTTTTTTGATGGTTCTGAGCCACCAAACACACTTAAAGCATGCAGAATCGACTCAGAATAGGAAAAGGAGACGTTTAGGTCAATTTTATGCATTCTGGCGTTCGTAGATACAAGAAAACTGTTAAAATTCTTCAGAAACGTCACTTTTGAAGTGTTTTCTTGTACTTTTAAGCCAATCAGATACCCTACGGGCTCGGAAAGTGCAACGAAACCATCAAATTTTAGCTAGAAACTGTATTTTTGTCGATTTTTATTGAATTTGAACTATATTTCAACGTTTTTTGATGGTTCTGAGCCACCAAACACACTTAAAGCATGAAGAATCGACTCAGAATAGGAAAAGGAGACGTTTAGGTCAATTTTATGCATTCTGGCGTTCGTAGATACAAGAAAACTGTTAAAATTCTTCAGAAACGTCACTTTTGAAGTGTTTTCTTGTACTTTTAAGCCAATCAGATACCCTACGGGCTCGGAAAGTGCAACGAAACCATCAAATTTTCGCTAGAAACTGTATTTTTGTCGATTTTTATTGAATTTGAACTATATTTCAACGTTTTTTGATGGTTCTGAGCCACCAAACACACTTAAAGCATGCAGAATCGACTCAGAATAGGAAAAGGAGACGTTTAGGTCAATTTTATGCATTCTGGCGTTCGTAAATACAAGAAAACTGTTAAAATTCTTCAGAAACGTCACTTTTGAAGTGTTTTCTTGTACTTTTAAGCCAATCAGATACCCTACGGGCTCGGAAAGTGCAACGAAACCATCAAATTTTAGCTAGAAACTGTATTTTTGTCGATTTTTATTGAATTTGAACTATATTTCAACGTTTTTTGATGGTTCTGAGCCACCAAACACACTTAAAGCATGCAGAATCGACTCAGAATAGGAAAAGGAGACGTTTAGGTCAATTTTATGCATTCTGGCGTTCGTAGATACAAGAAAACTATTAAAATTCTTCAGAAACGTCACTTTTGAAGTGTTTTCTTGTACTTTTAAGCCAATCAGATACCCTACGGGCTCAGAAGGTGCAACGAAACCATCAAATTTTAGCTAGAAACTGTATTTTTGTCGATTTTTATTGAATTTGAACTATATTTCAACGTTTTTTGATGGTTCTGAGCCACCAAACACACTTAAAGCATGCAGAATCGACTCAGAATAGGAAAAGGAGACGTTTAGGTCAATTTTATGCATTCTAGCGTTCGTAGATCCAAGAAAACTGTTAAAATTCTTCAGAAACGTCACTTTTGAAGTGTTTTCTTGTACTTTTAAGCCAATCAGATACCCTACGGGCTCGGAAAGTGCAACGAAACCATCAAATTTTAGCTAGAAACTGTATTTTTGCCGATTTTTATTGAATTTGAACTATATTTCAACGTTTTTTGATGGTTCTGAGCCACCAAACACACTTAAAGCATGCAGAATCGACTCAGAATAGGAAAAGGAGACGTTTAGGTCAATTTTATGCATTCTGGCGTTCGTAGATACAAGAAACCTGTTAAAATTCTTCAGAAACGTCACTTTTGAAGTGTTTTCTTGTACTTTTAAGCCAATCAGATACCCTACGGGCTCAGAAGGTGCAACGAAACCATCAAATTTTAGCTAGAAACTGTATTTTTGTCGATTTATATTGAATTTGAACTATATTTCAACGTTTTTTGATGGTTCTGAGCCACCAAACACACTTAAAGCATGCAGAATCGACTCAGAATAGGAAAAGGAGACGTTTAGGTCAATTTTATGCATTCTAGCGTTCGTAGATACAAGAAAACTGTTAAAATTCTTCAGAAACGTCACTTTTGAAGTGTTTTCTTGTACTTTTAAGCCAATCAGATACCCTACGGGCTCGGAAAGTGCAACGAAACCATCAAATTTTAGCTAGAAACTGTATTTTTGTCGATTTTTATTGAATTTGAACTATATTTCAACGTTTTTTGATGGTTCTGAGCCACCAAACACACTTAAAGTATGCAGAATCGACTCAGAATAGGAAAAGGAGACGTTTAGGTCAATTTTATGCATTCTGGCGTTCGTAGATACAAGAAAACTGTTAAAATTCTTCAGAAACGTCACTTTTGAAGTGTTTTCTTGTACTTTTAAGCCAATCAGATACCCTACGGGCTCGGAAAGTGCAACGAAACCATCAAATTTTAGCTAGAAACTGTATTTTTGTCGATTTTTATTGAATTTGAACTATATTTCAACGTTTTTTGATGGTTCTGAGCCACCAAACACATTTAAAGCATGCAGAATCGACTCAGAATAGGAAAAGGAGACGTTTAGGTCAATTTTATGCATTCTGGCGTTCGTAGATACAAGAAAACTGTTAAAATTCTTCAGAAACGTCACTTTTGAAGTGTTTTCTTGTACTTTTAAGCCAATCAGATACCCTACGGGCTCGGAAAGTGCAACGAAACCATCAAATTTTAGCTAGAAACTGTATTTTTGTCGATTTTTATTGAATTTGAACTATATTTCAACGTTTTTTGATGGTTCTGAGCCACCAAACACACTTAAAGCATGCAGAATCGACTCAGAATAGGAAAAGGAGACGTTTAGGTCAATTTTATGCATTCTGGCGTTCGTAGATACAAGAAAACTGTTAAAATTCTTCAGAAACGTCACTTTTGAAGTGTTTTCTTGTACTTTTAAGCCAATCAGATACCCTACGGGCTCGGAAAGTGCAACGAAACCATCAAATTTTAGCTAGAAACTGTATTTTTGTCGATTTTTATTGAATTTGAACTATATTTCAACGTTTTTTGATGGTTCTGAGCCACCAAACACACTTAAAGCATGCAGAATCGACTCAGAATAGGAAAAGGAGACGTTTAGGTCAATTTTATGCATTCTGGCGTTCGTAGATACAAGAAAACTGTTAAAATTCTTCAGAAACGTCACTTTTGAAGTGTTTTCTTGTACTTTTAAGCCAATCAGATACCCTACGGGCTCGGAAAGTGCAACGAAACCATCAAATTTTAGCTAGAAACTGTATTTTTGTCGATTTTTATTGAATTTGAACTATATTTCAACGTTTTTTGATGGTTCTGAGCCACCAAACACACTTAAAGCATGCAGAATCGACTCAGAATAGGAAAAGGAGACGTTTAGGTCAATTTTATGCATTCTGGCGTTCGTAGATACAAGAAAACTGTTAAAATTCTTCAGAAACGTCACTTTTGAAGTGTTTTCTTGTACTTTTAAGCCAATCAGATACCCTACGGGCTCGGAAAGTGCAACGAAACCATCAAATTTTAGCTAGAAACTGTATTTTTGTCGATTTTTATTGAATTTGAACTATATTTCAACGTTTTTTGATGGTTCTGAGCCACCAAACACACTTAAAGCATGCAGAATCGACTCAGAATAGGAAAAGGAGACATTTAGGTCAATTTTATGCATTCTGGCGTTCGTAGATACAAGAAAACTGTTAAAATTCTTCAGAAACGTCACTTTTGAAGTGTTTTCTTGTACTTTTAAGCCAATCAGATACCCTACGGGCTCGGAAAGTGCAACGAAACCATCAAATTTTAGCTAGAAACTGTATTTTTGTCGATTTTTATTGAATTTGAACTATATTTCAACGTTTTTTGATGGTTCTGAGCCACCAAACACACTTAAAGCATGCAGAATCGACTCAGAATAGGAAAAGGAGACGTTTAGGTCAATTTTATGCATTCTGGCTTTCGTAGATACAAGAAAACTGTTAAAATTCTTCAGAAACGTCACTTTTGAAGTGTTTTCTTGTACTTTTAAGCCAATCAGATACCCTACGGGCTCGGAAAGTGCAACGAAACCATCAAATTTTAGCTAGAAACTGTATTTTTGTCGATTTTTATTGAATTTGAACTATATTTCAACGTTTTTTGATGGTTCTGAGCCACCAAACACACTTAAAGCATGCAGAATCGACTCAGAATAGGAAAAGGAGATGTTTAGGTCGATTTTATGCATTCTGGCGTTCGTAGATTCAAGAAAACTGTTAAAATTCTTCAGAAACGTCACTTTTGAAGTGTTTTCTTGTACTTTTAAGCCAATCAGATACCCTACGGGCTCGGAAAGTGCAACGAAACCATCAAATTTTAGCTAGAAACTGTATTTTTGTCGATTTTTATTGAATTTGAACTATATTTCAACGTTTTTTGATGGTTCTGAGCCACCAAACACACTTAAAGCATGCAGAATCGACTCAGAATAGGAAAAGGAGACGTTTAGGTCACTTTTATGCATTCTGGCGTTCGTAGATACAAGAAAACTGTTAAAATTCTTCAGAAACGTCACTTTTGAAGTGTTTTCTTGTACTTTTAAGCCAATCAGATACCCTACGGGCTCAGAAGGTGCAACGAAACCATCAAATTTTAGCTAGAAACTGTATTTTTGTCGATTTTTATTGAATTTGAACTATATTTCAACGTTTTTTGATGGTTCTGAGCCACCAAACACACTTAAAGCATGCAGAATCGACTCAGAATAGGAAAAGGAGACGTTTAGGTCAATTTTATGCATTCTAGCGTTCGTAGATACAAGAAAACTGTTAAAATTCTTCAGAAACGTCACTTTTGAAGTGTTTTCTTGTACTTTTAAGCCAATCAGATACCCTACGGGCTCGGAAAGTGCAACGAAACCATCAAATTTTAGCTAGAAACTGTATTTTTGTCGATTTTTATTGAATTTGAACTATATTTCAACGTTTTTTGATGGTTCTGAGCCACCAAACACACTTAAAGCATGCAGAATCGACTCAGAATAGGAAAAGGAGACGTTTAGGTCAATTTTATGCATTCTGGCGTTCGTAGATACAAGAAAACTTTTAAAATTCTTCAGAAACGTCACTTTTGAAGTGTTTTCTTGTACTTTTAAGCCAATCAGATACCCTACGGGCTCAGAAGGTGCAACGAAACCATCAAATTTTAGCTAGAAACTGTATTTTTGTCGATTTTTATTGAATTTGAACTATATTTCAACGTTTTTTGATGGTTCTGAGCCACCAAACACACTTAAAGCATGCAGAATCGACTCAGAATAGGAAAAGGAGACGTTTAGGTCAATTTTATGCATTCTAGCGTTCGTAGATACAAGAAAACTGTTAAAATTCTTCAGAAACGTCACTTTTGAAGTGTTTTCTTGTACTTTTAAGCCAATCAGATACCCTACGGGCTCGGAAAGTGCAACGAAACCATCAAATTTTAGCTAGAAACTGTATTTTTGTCGATTTTTATTGAATTTGAACTATATTTCAACGTTTTTTGATGGTTCTGAGCCACCAAACACACTTAAAGTATGCAGAATCGACTCAGAATAGGAAAAGGAGACGTTTAGGTCAATTTTATGCATTCTGGCGTTCGTAGATACAAGAAAACTGTTAAAATTCTTCAGAAACGTCACTTTTGAAGTGTTTTCTTGTACTTTTAAGCCAATCAGATACCCTACGGGCTCGGAAAGTGCAACGAAACCATCAAATTTTAGCTAGAAACTGTATTTTTGTCGATTTTTATTGAATTTGAACTATATTTCAACGTTTTTTGATGGTTCTGAGCCACCAAACACATTTAAAGCATGCAGAATCGACTCAGAATAGGAAAAGGAGACGTTTAGGTCAATTTTATGCATTCTGGCGTTCGTAGATACAAGAAAACTGTTAAAATTCTTCAGAAACGTCACTTTTGAAGTGTTTTCTTGTAATTTTCAGCCAATCAGATACCCTACGGGCTCGGAAAGTGCAACGAAACCATCTATTCTGAGTCGATTCTGCATGCTTTAAGTGTGTTTGGTGGCTCAGAACCATCAAAAAACGTTGAAATATAGTTCAAATTCAATAAAAATCGACAGAAATACAGTTTCTAGCTAAAATTTGATGGTTTCGTTGCACTTTCCGAGCCCGTAGGGTATCTGATTGGCTTAAAAGTACAAGAAAACACTTCAAAAGTGACGTTTCTGAAGAATTTTAACAGTTTTCTTGTATCTACTAACGCCAGAATGCATAAAATTGACCTAAACGTCTCCTTTTCCTATTCTGAGTCGATTCTGCATGCTTTAAGTGTGTTTGGTGGCTCAGAACCATCAAAAAACGTTGAAATATAGTTCAAATTCAATAAAAATCGACAAAAATACAGTTTCTAGCTAAAATTTGATGGTTTCGTTGCACTTTCCGAGCCCGTTGGGTATCTGATTGGCTTAAAAGTACAAGAAAACACTTCAAAAGTGACGTTTCTGAAGAATTTTAACAGTTTTCTTGTATCTACGAACGCCAGAATGCATAAAATTGACCTAAACGTCTCCTTTTCCTATTCTGAGTCGATTCTGCATGCTTTAAGTGTGTTTGGTGGCTCAGAACCATCAAAAAACGTTGAAATATAGTTCAAATTCAATAAAAATCGACAAAAATACAGTTTCTAGCTAAAATTTGATGGTTTCGTTGCACTTTCCGAGCCCGTAGGGTATCTGATTGGCTTAAAAGTACAAGAAAACACTTCAAAAGTGACGTTTCTGAAGAATTTTAACAGTTTTCTTGTATCTACGAACGCCAGAATGCATAAAATTGACCTAAACGTCTCCTTTTCCTATTCTGAGTCGATTCTGCATGCTTTAAGTGTGTTTGGTGGCTCAGAACCATCAAAAAACGTTGAAATATAGTTCAAATTCAATAAAAATCGACAAAAATACAGGTTCTAGCTAAAATTTGATGGTTTCGTTGCACTTTCCGAGCCCGTTGGGTATCTGATTGGCTTAAAAGTACAAGAAAACACTTCAAAAGTGACGTTTCTGAAGAATTTTAACAGTTTTCTTGTATCTACGAACGCCAGAATGCATAAAATTGACCTAAACCTCTCCTTTTCCTATTCTGAGTCGATTCTGCATGCTTTAAGTGTGTTTGGTGGCTCAGAACCATCAAAAAACGTTGAAATATAGTTCAAATTCAATAAAAATCGACAAAAATACAGTTTCTAGCTAAAATTTGATGGTTTCGTTGCACTTTCCGAGCCCGTAGGGTATCTGATTGGCTTAAAAGTACAAGAAAACACTTCAAAAGTGACGTTTCTGAAGAATTTTAACAGTTTTCTTGTATCTACGAACGCCAGAATGCATAAAATTGACCTAAACGTCTCCTTTTCCTATTCTGAGTCGATTCTGCATGCTTTAAGTGTGTTTGGTGGCTCAGAACCATCAATAAACGTTGAAATATAGTTCTAATTCAATAAAAATCGACAAAAATACAGTTTCTAGTTAAAATTTGATGGTTTCGTTGCACTTTCCGAACCCGTAGGGTATCTGATTGGCTTAAAAGTACAAGAAAACACTTCAAAAGTGACGTTTCTGAAGAATTTTAACAGTTTTCTTGTATCTACGAACGCCAGAATGCATAAAATTGACCTAAACGTCTCCTTTTCCTATTCTGAGTCGATTCTGCATGCTTTAAGTGTGTTTGGTGGCTCAGAACCATCAAAAAACGTTGAAATATAGTTCAAATTCAATAAAAATCGACAAAAAATACAGTTTCTAGCTAAAATTTGATGGTTTCGTTGCACTTTCCGAGCCCGTAGGGTATCTGATTGGCTTAAAAGTACAAGAAAACACTTCAAAAGTGACGTTTCTGAAGAATTTTAACAGTTTTCTTGTATCTACGAACGCCAGAATGCATGAAATTGACCTAAACGTCTCCTTTTCCTATTCTGAGTCGATTCTGCATGCTTTAAGTGTGTTTGGTGGCTCAGAACCATCAAAAAACGTTGAAATATAGTTCAAATTCAATAAAAATCGACAAAAATTCAGTTTCTAGCTAAAATTTGATGGTTTCGTTGCACTTTCCGAGCCCGTAGGGTATCTGATTGGCTTAAAAGTACAAGAAAACACTTCAAAAGTGACGTTTCTGAAGAATTTTAACAGTTTTCTTGTATCTACGAACGCCAGAATGCATAAAATTGACCTAAACGTCTCCTTTTCCTATTCTGAGTCGATTCTGCATGCTTTAAGTGTGTTTGGTGGCTCAGAACCATCAAAAAACGTTGAAATATAGTTCAAATTCAATAAAAATCGACAAAAATACAGTTTCTAGCTAAAATTTGATGGTTTCGTTGCACTTTCCGAGCCCGTAGGGTATCTGATTGGCTTAAAAGTACAAGAAAACACTTCAAAAGTGACGTTTCTGAAGAATTTTAACAGTTTTCTTGTATCTACGAACGCCAGAATGCATAAAATTGACCTAAACGTCTCCTTTTCCTATTCTGAGTCGATTCTGCATGCTTTAAGTGTGTTTGGTGGCTCAGAACCATCAAAAAACGTTGAAATATAGTTCAAATTCAATAAAAATCGACAAAAATACAGTTTCTAGCTAAAATTTGATGGTTTCGTTGCACTTTCCGAGCCCGTAGGGTATCTGATTGGCTTAAAAGTACAAGAAAACACTTCAAAAGTGACGTTTCTGAAGAATTTTAACAGTTTTCTTGAATCTACGAACGCCAGAATGCATAAAATTGAACTAAACGTCTCCTTTTCCTATTCTGAGTCGATTCTGCATGCTTTAAGTGTGTTTGGTGGCTCAGAACCATCAAAAAACGTTGAAAAATAGTTCAAATTCAATAAAAATCGACAAAAATACAGTTTCTAGCTAAAATTTGATGGTTTCGTTGCACTTTCCGAGCCCGTAGGGTATCTGATTGGCTTAAAAGTACAAGAAAACACTTCAAAACTGACGTTTCTGAAGAATTTTAACAGTTTTCTTGTATCTACGAACGCCAGAATGCATAAAATTGACCTAAACGTCTCCTTTTCCTATTCTGAGTCGATTCTGCATGCTTTAAGTGTGTTTGGTGGCTCAGAACCATAAAAAAACGTTGAAATATAGTTCAAATTCAATAAAAATCGACAAAAATACAGTTTCTAGCTAAAATTTGATGGTTTCGTTGCACTTTCCGAGCCCGTAGGGTATCTGATTGGCTTAAAAGTACAAGAAAACACTTCAGAAGTGACGTTTCTGAAGAATTTTAACAGTTTTCTTGTATCTACGAACGCCAGAATGCATAAAATTGACCTAAACGTCTCCTTTTCCTATTCTGAGTCGATTCTGCATGCTTTAAGTGTGTTTGGTGGCTCAGAACCATCAAAAAACGTTGAAATATAGTTCAAATTCAATAAAAATCGACAAAAATACAGTTTCTAGCTAAAATTTGATGGTTTCGTTGCACTTTCCGAGCCCGTAGGGTATCTGATTGGCTTAAAAGTACAAGAAAACACTTCAAAAGTGACGTTTCTGAAGAATTTTAACAGTTTTCTTGTATCTACGAACGCCAGAATGCATAAAATTGACCTAAACGTCTCCTTTTCCTATTCTGAGTCGATTCTGCATGCTTTAAGTGTGTTTGGTGGCTCAGAACCATCAAAAAACGTTGAAATATAGTTCAAATTCAATAAAAATCGACAAAAATACAGTTTCTAGCTAAAATTTGATGGTTTCGTTGCACTTTCCGAGCCCGTAGGGTATCTGATTGGCTTAAAAGTACAAGAAAACACTTCAAAAGTGACGTTTCTGAAGAATTTTAACAGTTTTCTTGTATCTACGAACGCCAGAATGCATAAAATTGACCTAAACGTCTCCTTTTCCTATTCTGAGTCGATTCTGCATGCTTTAAGTGTGTTTGGTGGCTCAGAACCATCAAAAAACGTTGAAATATAGTTCAAATTCAATAAAAATCGACAAAAATACAGTTTCTAGCTAAAATTTGATGGTTTCGTTGCACTTTCCGAGCCCGTAGGGTATCTGATTGGCTTAAAAGTACAAGAAAACACTTCAAAAGTGACGTTTCTGAAGAATTTTAACAGTTTTCTTGTATCTACGAACGCCAGAATGCATAAAATTGACCTAAACGTCTCCTTTTCCTATTCTGAGTCGATTCTGCATGCTTTAAGTGTGTTTGGTGGCTCAGAACCATCAAAAAACGTTGAAATATAGTTCAAATTCAATAAAAATCGACAAAAATACAGTTTCTAGCTAAAATTTGATGGTTTCGTTGCACTTTCCGAGCCCGTAGGGTATCTGATTGGCTTAAAAGTACAAGAAAACACTTCAAAAGTGACGTTTCTGAAGAATTTTAACAGTTTTCTTGTATCTACGAACGCCAGAATGCATAAAATTGACCTAAACGTCTCCTTTTCCAATTCTGAGTCGATTCTGCATGCTTTAAGTGTGTTTGGTGGCTCAGAACCATCAAAAAACGTTGAAATATAGTTCAAATTCAATAAAAATCGACAAAAATACAGTTTCTAGCTAAAATTTGATGGTTTCGTTGCACTTTCCGAGCCCGTAGGGTATCTGATTGGCTTAAAAGTACAAGAAAACACTTCAAAAGTGACGTTTCTGAAGAATTTTAACAGTTTTCTTGTATCTACGAACGCCAGAATGCATAAAATTGACCTAAACGTCTCCTTTTCCTATTCTGAGTCGATTCTGCATGCTTTAAGTGTGTTTGGTGGCTCAGAACCATCAAAAAACGTTGAAATATAGTTCAAATTCGATTACACCTTGGCTAAATCCTACAGACCAATTAGCTTAACATCATTCTTGCTGAAAACGCTAGAAAGACTAAGCGAAAAAGAGATTCGGGAGACTGCTTTGAGCAAGCAACCTCTACATCCGAACCAACATGCCTACATCCAAGGAAGATCCACCGATACGGCCCTACACACAGTTGTAAACCGTATAGAGTGGGCGATGGAGAACAAACTCTTCACCTTAGGAATGTTTTTGGATATTGAAGGAGCGTTTGATAAAACGACTTTCAAAAGCATAGAGCTAGCCCTACGAGAGCACGACGTGGACCCCACCCTGAGTAGGTGGGTGGCCGGTATGCTGAGGAACAGGGAAGTAATGATTAATGTAGGTGGCACTGAGATCGAGGCTGTTGTAGACAGGGGATGTCCTCAGGGAGGAGTTCTCTCTCCTGTACTGTGGGATACTGTCGTTGACAGCCTGATACGACGCCTCAATGATCTTGGCTACCACACAATTGGATACGCGGACGATCTAGTCATTCTGCTAACAGGAAAAAACGCAGATACATTATGTGAGATAATGCAAGCTGCAGTAAAAATAGTCGAGGAATGGTGCAGAAGACATACCCTCTCCGTTAATGGAGAAAAGACGAAACTAATCCTGTTCACCAGGAAAAGGAAAATTGGCACACTACAGATGCCAAAAATATTTAACACAACGCTTCAACTTTCGGACGAAGTCAAATACCTGGGAGTTGTATTGGACTGGCGACTGAATTGGAAGAAGCATGTAGATGATAAAGTAGAAAAGGCACGCTCGGCTCTTTGGCAATGTCGTAGGGTGGTGGGAAGGTCGTGGGGTTTAAATCCCAAGATCGCCCTCTGGATCTACACGGCAATAGTCAGACCGATGCTGTGCTATGGAGCTTTAGTTTGGTGGCCCAGAGCCAGACAAAAAACAACAGCCCTGCAACTTGAACACGTTCAGAGAATGGCGTGTCTCAGTGTTACAGGAGCAATGAGGACCACTCCCACAGCGGCTCTGGAGACTCTTCTTTGCTTAGCACCTCTTAACCTTTACATAGAGGAAGCGGCAATGACGACGTCTCTAAGACTTCACTCTCTGGGAGTATGGAACAAACAAGGCCGCACAACGAAGCACACTCGGATCTTAACGGAGGCGTTCAACAGAATACCCTTGTTAAGGATGGGCTGTGACCGAATGGGCACAAAATTAATATATGAGAAGACATATAGAATATCAATGAATGATAACTCAGAAGGACGAGCCGACATAGATATCTATGTCGATGGTGCCAAAACAGATAGTGGTTCAGGAGCCGGCATCTACTCCGAACAACTGAACGCACAAATTAGTGTACCTCTCGGCACCCACACGTCTGTCTTACAAACAGAACTGATGGGAATAATGCTGGGAGCTAGAATCATTGCTGAACGTGAAATCGGCAACAAATCAATACGCATACTTACTGACAGCAAGTCTGCACTACTAGCCCTGGACAGCTGTATGGTTCGATCCGGGCTGGTTTGGGAGTGCAGACAAACGCTAAAGTATGTAACGCAGAGGAATAGTGTGGAACTTTGTTGGATCAAAGGACACAGTGGCAACGAAGGAAACGAGAGGGCAGATGAGATGGCGAAGCGAGCCGCGCGCATGCCCTTCTGGGGACCTGAACCGGCAATCACGCCTTCGGTCGCCCTCTCGAACGAACTCGTAAAGCAATATACCCAGAGACGCCATGAGCAGATATGGGTGAAGTTGAGCAGCTGTCGGCATAGTAGAGCTTGTATGGCGACACCAGACCGTAAGTTGACGAAATTTTATCTCTCACTTTCAAGGGACAAACTGCGTAAACTGGTAGGATTCCTTACGGGACATTACCAGTTTAACAAACATCTATATACGATAGGGGTGGTAACAGACCCAATCTGTCGTGGATGCAATGAAGAAGAGGAAACAGCTGAGCACATTCTTCGTGAGTGTCCAGCCCTAGCCTCCTACAGGGAATCCATACTAGGGGACATCTGGCCTAGTATGGCAAATATCAGGGAGTTTCCACCCTCTGCATTACTCAAGTACATTCAAGCAGTTGGGTGGCTTGACGAGTAGAGGAGCGGGAAAACACCCTGATATGGACTTGGGGAAGGTACAATGGGCCCAAAGGCGAGGCCTAAGTGCCGGCTGGCCACGGTCAGCCCCCATAAATTAAGAATCCAGAATCCAGAATAGTTCAAATTCAATAAAAATCGACAAAAATACAGTTTCTAGCTAAAATTTGATGGTTTCGTTGCACTTTCCGAGCCCGTAGGGTATCTGATTGGCTTAAAAGTACAAGAAAACACTTCAAAAGTGACGTTTCTGAAGAATTTTAACAGTTTTCTTGTATCTACGAACGCCAGAATGCATAAAATTGACCTAAACGTCTCCTTTTCCTATTCTGAGTCGATTCTGCATGCTTTAAGTGTGTTTGGTGGCTCAGAACCATCAAAAAACGTTGAAATATAGTTCAAATTCAATAAAAATCGACAAAAATACAGTTTCTAGCTAAAATTTGATGGTTTCGTTGCACTTTCCGAGCCCGTAGGGTATCTGATTGGCTTAAAAGTACAAGAAAACACTTCAAAAGTGACGTTTCTGAAGAATTTTAACAGTTTTCTTGTATCTACGAACGCCAGAATGCATAAAATTGACCTAAACGTCTCCTTTTCCTGTTCTGAGTCGATTCTGCATGCTTTAAGTGTGTTTGGTGGCTCAGAACCATCAAAAAACGTTGAAATATAGTTCAAATTCAATAAAAATCGACAAAAATACAGTTTCTAGCTAAAATTTGATGGTTTCGTTGCACTTTCCGAGCCCGTAGGGTATCTGATTGGCTTAAAAGTACAAGAAAACACTTCAAAAGTGACGTTTCTGAAGAATTTTAACAGTTTTCTTGTATCTACGAACGCCAGAATGCATAAAATTGACCTAAACGTCTCCTTTTCCTATTCTGAGTCGATTCTGCATGCTTTAAGTGTGTTTGGTGGCTCAGAACCATCAAAAAACGTTGAAATATAGTTCAAATTCAATAAAAATCGACAAAAATACAGTTTCTAGCTAAAATTTGATGGTTTCGTTGCACTTTCCGAGCCCGTAGGGTATCTGATTGGCTTAAAATTACAAGAAAACACTTCAAAAGTGACGTTTCTGAAGAATTTTAACAGTTTTCTTGTATCTACGAACGCCAGAATGCATAAAATTGACCTAAACGTCTCCTTTTCCTATTCTGAGTCGATTCTGCATGCTTTAAGTGTGTTTGGTGGCTCAGAACCATCAAAAAACGTTGAAATATAGTTCAAATTAAATAAAAATCGACAAAAATACAGTTTCTAGCTAAAATTTGATGGTTTCGTTGCACTTTCCGATCCCCCGTAGGGTATCTGATTGGCTTAAAAGTACAAGAAAACACTTCAAAAGTGACGTTTCTGAAGAATTTTAACAGTTTTCTTGTATCTACGAACGCCAGAATGCATAAAATTGACCTAAACGTCTCCTTTTCCTATTCTGAGTCGATTCTGCATGCTTTAAGTGTGTTTGGTGGCTCAGAACCATCAAAAAACGTTGAAATATAGTTCAAATTCAATAAAAATCGACAAAAATACAGTTTCTAGCTAAAATCTGATGGTTTCGTTGCACTTTCCGAGCCCGTAGGGTATCTGAGTGGCTTAAAAGTACAAGAAAACACTTCAAAAGTGACGTTTCTGAAGAATTTTAACAGTTTTCTTGTATCTACGAACGCCAGAATGCATAAAATTGACCTAAACGTCTCCTTTTCCTATTCTGAGTCGATTCTGCATGCTTTAAGTGTGTTTGGTGGCTCAGAACCATCAAAAAACGTTGAAATATAGTTCAGATTCAATAAAAATCGACAAAAATACAGTTTCTAGCTAAAATTTGATGGTTTCGTTGCACTTTCCGAGCCCGTTGGGTATCTGATTGGCTTAAAAGTACAAGAAAACACTTCAAAAGTGACGTTTCTGAAGAATTTTAACAGTTTTCTTGTATCTACGAACGCCAGAATGCATAAAATTGACCTAAACGTCTCCTTTTCCTATTCTGAGTCGATTCTGCATGCTTTAAGTGTGTTTGGTGGCTCAGAACCATCAAAAAACGTTGAAATATAGTTCAAATTCAATAAAAATCGACAAAAATACAGTTTCTAGCTAAAATTTGATGGTTTCGTTGCACTTTCCGAGCCCGTAGGGTATCTGATTGGCTTAAAAGTACAAGAAAACACTTCAAAAGTGACGTTTCTGAAGAATTTTAACAGTTTTCTTGTATCTACGAACGCCAGAATGCATAAAATTGACCTAAACGTCTCCTTTTCCAATTCTGAGTCGATTCTGCATGCTTTAAGTGTGTTTGGTGGCTCAGAACCATCAAAAAACGTTGAAATATAGTTCAAATTCAATAAAAATCGACAAAAATACAGTTTCTAGCTAAAATTTGATGGTTTCGTTGCACTTTCCGAGCCCGTAGGGTATCTGATTGGCTTAAAAGTACAAGAAAACACTTCAAAAGTGACGTTTCTGAAGAATTTTAACAGTTTTCTTGTATCTACGAACGCCAGAATGCATAAAATTGACCTAAACGTCTCCTTTTCCTATTCTGAGTCGATTCTGCATGCTTTAAGTGTGTTTGGTGGCTCAGAACCATCAAAAAACGTTGAAATATAGTTCAAATTCAATAAAAATCGACAAAAATACAGTTTCTAGCTAAAATTTGATGGTTTCGTTGCACTTTCCGAGCCCGTAGGGTATCTGATTGGCTTAAAAGTACAAGAAAACACTTCAAAAGTGACGTTTCTGAAGAATTTTAACAGTTTTCTTGTATCTACGAACGCCAGAATGCATAAAATTGACCTAAACGTCTCCTTTTCCTATTCTGAGTCGATTCTGCATGCTTTAAGTGTGTTTGGTGGCTCAGAACCATCAAAAAACGTTGAAATATAGTTCAAATTCAATAAAAATCGACAAAAATACAGTTTCTAGCTAAAATTTGATGGTTTCGTTGTACTTTCCGAGCCCGTAGAGTATCTGATTGGCTTAAAAGTACAAGAAAACACTTCAAAAGTCACGTTTCTGAAGAATTTTAACAGTTTTCTTGTATCTACGAATGCCAGAATGCATAAAATTGACCTAAACGTCTCCTTTTCCTATTCTGAGTCGATTCTGCATGCTTTAAGTGTGTTTGGTGGCTCAGAACCATCAAAAAACGTTGAAATATAGTTCAAATTCAATAAAAATCGACAAAAATACAGTTTCTAGCTAAAATTTGATGGTTTCGTTGCACTTTCCGAGCCCGTAGGGTATCTGATTGGCTTAAAAGTACAAGAAAACACTTCAAAAGTGACGTTTCTGAAGAGTTTTAACAGTTTTCTTGTATCTACGAACGCCAGAATGCATAAAATTGACCTAAACGTCTCCTTTTCCTATTCTGAGTCGATTCTGCATGCTTTAAGTGTGTTTGGTGGCTCAGAACCATCAAAAAACGTTGAAATATAGTTCAAATTCAATAAAAATCGACAAAAATACAGTTTCTAGCTAAAATTTGATGGTTTCGTTGCACTTTTACGGCGCGAATTCTGGCATCCCACAAGGTTCTACACTTGGCCCATTTTTATTTTTGATTTATTTTAATGATGTGGTTGATACCGTACAAAATTCCCAGATACTCATTTATGCTGATGATGTCAAAATTTACCGTGAAATCGGTTGTGTTGAAGATTGCAATAAACTCCAACAGGATATTGACTATTTTAAAAATTGGTGTTCTGATAATTCCCTAAAGTTAAATGTAGCTAAATGTTAAGTGGTCACTTTTACACTATGTAATAATCCTTTTAGACAAAATTATTCTATTGCCGGAGATATTCTTCAGCGGCCCTCCACAGTTAGAGACCTAGGGGTACTCTATGACCATCAGTTCAGTTTTAGAGAACACATAGACAATACTGTTAAGAAAGCAAATAATATGTTAGGATTTATGGTACGTAACTGCAAAGATTTTTATAATACTCAAGCTTTGGTGGTACTTTTTAATACATTAGTAAGATCAAGACTCGAATACTGCTCGTTAGCCTGGTTTCCATATTACCAGTATCAGATTAATAATTTAGAAAAGGTGCAACGAAGGTTTTTGAAATACTTGTATGTTAAGCAGGAAAGAGTATGGCCGGAACGCAACGTCGCGCAGAAACTGTTGTTAGACAAATTTCATTTTAATTGCTTGTTCTCTAGGCGTATTATGCATGCGATAACTTTTATTTATAAACTTATAAATAATTTGGTGAAATGTGGTGAATTTCTGGCTCAGGTTAAATTCCATGTTCCGCGAATAAATAGCAGGTTCGCTATAACATTATATGTCAAAACACCTCGTACAAATATAGGTCGCAAAGCGCCACTCTATGTTATTAGTTACTATCTTAACAAAATAGAAAAATTTGGTGAGTTTGATATATTTAACAGTAAACTTAGGGATATTAAAACAGCAGTTTTTCAATATTATGGTGGTAATACATTTAACATTTAACTAAGTGGATTTTCAATTATAATTATTATATTATTCTAAATTGTTCGGAACGAAATATTTTTTTTGGTTAATTCAAGAAATTTGTAGTTTATTTTATCTGTAACAGTTGTGTATAGAATTTAGCATAGTATAGGCACAATTTTAGTTTAAGTTTAGCGTAAGTTTATTGTTAGTTTAGAGTTAAAAGTAACTGTTATTTTCAGCTATTTATGTATATGTTGCCAGTTGCATTATAGTTTAATATTTTTTTGTCCTGTAAATGGAATGTATTTTCTGTTGGGCAAATAAATCATATTATTATTATTATTATTATTATTACTTTCCGAGCCCTTAGGGTATCTGATTGGCTTAAAAGTACAAGAAAACACTTCAAAAGTGACGTTTCTGAAGAATTTTAACAGTTTTCTTGTATCTACGAACGCCAGAATGCATAAAATTGACCTAAACGTCTCCTTTTCCTATTCTGAGTCGATTCTGCATGCTTTAAGTGTGTTTGGTGGCTCAGAACCATCAAAAAACGTTGAAATATAGTTCAAATTCAATAAAAATCGACAAAAATACAGTTTCTAGCTAAAATTTGATGGTTTCGTTGCACTTTCCGAGCCCGTAGGGTATCTGATTGGCTTAAAAGTACAAGAAAACACTTCAGAAGTGACGTTTCTGAAGAATTTTAACAGTTTTCTTGTATCTACGAACGCCAGAATGCATAAAATTGACCTAAACGTCTCCTTTTCCTATTTTGAGTCGATTCTGCATGCTTTAAGTGTGTTTGGTGGCTCAGAACCATCAAAAAACGTTGAAATATAGTTCAAATTCAATAAAAATCGACAAAAATACAGTTTCTAGCTAAAATTTGATGGTTTCGTTGCACTTTCCGAGCCCGTAGGGTATCTGATTGGCTTAAAAGTACAAGAAAACACTTCAAAAGTGACGTTTCTGAAGAATTTTAACAGTTTTCTTGTATCTACGAACGCCAGAATGCATAAAATTGACCTAAACGTCTCCTTTTCCTATTCTGAGTCGATTCTGCATGCTTTAAGTGTGTTTGGTGGCTCAGAACCATCAAAAAACGTTGAAATATAGTTCAAATTCAATAAAAATCGACAAAAATACAGTTTCTAGCTAAAATTTGATGGTTTCGTTGCACTTTCCGAGCCCGTAGGGTATCTGATTGGCTTAAAAGTACAAGAAAACACTTCAAAAGTGACGTTTCTGAAGAATTTTAACAGTTTTCTTGTATCTACGAACGCCAGAATGCATAAAATTGACCTAAACGTCTCCTTTTCCTATTCTGAGTCGATTCTGCATGCTTTAAGTGTGTTTGGTGGCTCAGAACCATCAAAAAACGTTGAAATATAGTTCAAATTCAATAAAAATCGACAAAAATACAGTTTCTAGCTAAAATTTGATGGTTTCGTTGCACTTTCCGAGCCCGTAGGGTATCTGATTGGCTTAAAAGTACAAGAAAACACTTCAGAAGTGACGTTTCTGAAGAATTTTAACAGCTTCCTTGTATCTACGAACGCCAGAATGCATAAAATTGACCTAAACGTCTCCTTTTCCTATTCTGAGTCGATTCTGCATGCTTTAAGTGTGTTTGGTGGCTCAGAACCATCAAAAAACGTTGAAATATAGTTCAAATTCAATAAAAATCGACAAAAATACAGTTTCTAGCTAAAATTTGATGGTTTCGTTGCACTTTCCGAGCCCGTTGGGTATCTGATTGGCTTAAAACTACAAGAAAACACTTCAAAAGTGACGTTTCTGAAGAATTTTAACAGTTTTCTTGTATCTACGAACGCCAGAATGCATAAAATTGACCTAAACGTCTCCTTTTCCTATTCTGAGTCGATTCTCCATGCTTTAAGTGTGTTTGGTGGCTCAGAACCATCAAAAAACGTTGAAATATAGGTCAAATTCAATAAAAATCGACAAAAATACAGTTTCTAGCTAAAATTTGATGGTTTCGTTGCACTTTCCGAGCCCGTAGGGTATCTGATTGGCTTAAAAGTACAAGAAAACACTTCAAAAGTGACGTTTCTGAAGAATTTTAACAGTTTTCTTGTATCTACGAACGCCAGAATGCATAAAATTGACCTAAACGTCTCCTTTTCCTATTCTGAGTCGATTCTGCATGCTTTAAGTGTGTTTGGTGGCTCAGAACCATCAAAAAACGTTGAAATATAGTTCAAATTCAATAAAAATCGACAAAAATACAGTTTCTAGCTAAAATTTGATGGTTTCGTTGCACTTTCCGAGCCCGTAGGGTATCTGATTGGCTTAAAAGTACAAGAAAACACTTCAAAAGTGACGTTTCTGAAGAATTTTAACAGTTTTCTTGTATCTACGAACGCCAGAATGCATAAAATTGACCTAAACGTCTCCTTTTCCTATTCTGAGTCGATTCTGCATGCTTTAAGTGTGTTTGGTGGCTCAGAACCATCAAAAAACTTTGAAATATAGTTCAAATTCAATAAAAATCGACAAAAATACAGTTTCTAGCTAAAATTTGATGGTTTCGTTGCACTTTCCGAGCCCGTAGGGTATCTGATTGGCTTAAAAGTACAAGAAAACACTTCAAAAGTGACGTTTCTGAAGAATTTTAACAGTTTTCTTGTATCTACGAACGCCAGAATGCATAAAATTGACCTAAACGTCTCCTTTTCCTATTCTGAGTCGATTCTGCATGCTTTAAGTGTGTTTGGTGGCTCAGAACCATCAAAAAACGTTGAAATATAGTTCAAATTCAATAAAAATCGACAAAAATACAGTTTCTAGCTAAAATTTGATGGTTTCGTTGCACTTTCCGAGCCCGTAGGGTATCTGATTGGCTTAAAAGTACAAGAAAACACTTCAAAAGTGACGTTTCTGAAGAATTTTAACAGTTTTCTTGTATCTACGAACGCCAGAATGCATAAAATTGACCTAAACGTCTCCTTTTCCTATTCTGAGTCGATTCTGCATGCTTTAAGTGTGTTTGGTGGCTCAGAACCATCAAAAAACGTTGAAATATAGTTCAAATTCAATAAAAATCGACAAAAATACAGTTTCTAGCTAAAATTTGATGGTTTCGTTGCACTTTCCGAGCCCGTAGGGTATCTGATTGGCTTAAAAGGACAAGAAAACACTTCAAAAGTGACGTTTCTGAAGAATTTTAACAGTTTTCTTGTATCTACGAACGCCAGAATGCATAAAATTGACCTAAACGTCTCCTTTTCCTATTCTGAGTCGATTCTGCATGCTTTAAGTGTGTTTGGTGGCTCAGAACCATCAAAAAACGTTGAAATATAGTTCAAATTCAATAAAAATCGACAAAAATACAGTTTCTAGCTAAAATTTGATGGTTTCGTTGCACTTTCCGAGCCCGTAGGGTATCTGATTGGCTTAAAAGTACAAGAAAACACTTCAAAAGTGACGTTTCTGAAGAATTTTAACAGTTTTCTTGTATCTACGAACGCCAGAATGCATAAAATTGACCTAAACGTCTCCTTTTCCTATTCTGAGTCGCTTCTGCATGCTTTAAGTGTGTTTGGTGGCTCAGAACCATCAAAAAACGTTGAAATATAGTTCAAATTCAATAAAAATCGACAAAAATACAGTTTCTAGCTAAAATTTGATGGTTTCGTTGCACTTTCCGAGCCCGTAGGGTATCTGATTGGCTTAAAAGTACAAGAAAACACTTCAAAAGTGACGTTTCTGAAGAATTTTAACAGTTTTCTTGTATCTACGAACGCCAGAATGCATAAAATTGACCTAAACGTCTCCTTTTCCTATTCTGAGTCGATTCTGCATGCTTTAAGTGTGTTTGGTGGCTCAGAACCATCAAAAAACGTTGAAATATAGTTCAAATTCAATAAAAATCGACAAAAATACAGTTTCTAGCTAAAATTTGATGGTTTCGTTGCACTTTCCGAGCCCGTAGGGTATCTGATTGGCTTAAAAGTACAAGAAAACACTTCAAAAGTGACGTTTCTGAAGAATTTTAACAGTTTTCTTGTATCTACGAACGCCAGAATGCATAAAATTGACCTAAACTTCTCCTTTTCCTATTCTGAGTCGATTCTGCATGCTTTAAGTGTGTTTGGTGGCTCAGAACCATCAAAAAACGTTGAAATATAGTTCAAATTCAATAAAAATCGACAAAAATACAGTTTCTAGCTAAAATTTGATGGTTTCGTTGCACTTTCCGAGCCCGTAGGGTATCTGATTGGCTTAAAAGTACAAGAAAACACTTCAAAAGTGACGTTTCTGAAGAATTTTAACAGTTTTCTTGTATTTACGAACGCCAGAATGCATAAAATTGACCTAAACGTCTCCTTTTCCTATTCTGAGTCGATTCTGCATGCTTTAAGTGTGTTTGGTGGCTCAGAACCATCAAAAAACGTTGAAATATAGTTCAAATTCAATAAAAATCGACAAAAATACAGTTTCTAGCTAAAATTTGATGGTTTCGTTGCACTTTCCGAGCCCGTAGGGTATCTGATTGGCTTAAAAGTACAAGAAAACACTTCAAAAGTGACGTTTCTGAAGAATTTTAACAGTTTTCTTGTATCTACGAACGCCAGAATGCATAAAATTGACCTAAACGTCTCCTTTTCCTATTCTGAGTCGATTCTGCATGCTTTAAGTGTGTTTGGTGGCTCAGAACCATCAAAAAACGTTGAAATATAGTTCAAATTCAATAAAAATCGACAAAAATACAGTTTCTAGCTAAAATTTGATGGTTTCGTTGCACTTTCCGAGCCCGTAGGGTATCTGATTGGCTTAAAAGTACAAGAAAACACTTCAAAAGTGACGTTTCTGAAGAATTTTAACAGTTTTCTTGTATCTACGAACGCCAGAATGCATAAAATTGACCTAAACGTCTCCTTTTCCTATTCTGAGTCGATTCTGCATGCTTTAAGTGTGTTTGGTGGCTCAGAACCATCAAAAAACGTTGAAATATAGTTCAAATTCAATAAAAATCGACAAAAATACAGTTTCTAGCTAAAATTTGATGGTTTCGTTGCACTTTCCGAGCCCGTAGGGTATCTGATTGGCTTAAAAGTACAAGAAAACACTTCAAAAGTGACGTTTCTGAAGAATTTTAACAGTTTTCTTGTATCTACGAACGCCAGAATGCATAAAATTGACCTAAACGCCTCCTTTTCCTATTCTGAGTCGATTCTGCATGCTTTAAGTGTGTTTGGTGGCTCAGAACCATCAAAAAACGTTGAAATATAGTTCAAATTCAATAAAAATCGACAAAAATACAGTTTCTAGCTAAAATTTGATGGTTTCGTTGCACTTTCCGAGCCCGTAGGGTATCTGATTGGCTTAAAAGTACAAGAAAACACTTCAAAAGTGACGTTTCTGAAGAATTTTAACAGTTTTCTTGTATCTACGAACGCCAGAATGCATAAAATTGACCTAAACGTCTCCTTTTCCTATTCTGAGTCGATTCTGCATGCTTTAAGTGTGTTTGGTGGCTCAGAACCATCAAAAAACGTTGAAATATAGTTCAAATTCAATAAAAATCGACAAAAATACAGTTTCTAGCTAAAATTTGATGGTTTCGTTGCACTTTCCGAGCCCGTAGGGTATCTGATTGGCTTAAAAGTACAAGAAAACACTTCAAAAGTGACGTTTCTGAAGAATTTTAACAGTTTTCTTGTATCTACGAACGCCAGAATGCATAAAATTGGCCTAAACGTCTCCTTTTCCTATTCTGAATCGATTCTGCATGCTTTAAGTGTGTTTGGTGGCTCAGAACCATCAAAAAACGTTGAAATATAGTTCAAATTCAATAAAAATCGACAAAAATACAGTTTCTAGCTAAAATTTGATGGTTTCGTTGCACACTCCGAGCCCGTAGGGTATCTGATTGGCTTAAAAGTACAAGAAAACACTTCAAAAGTGACGTTTCTGAAGAATTTTAACAGTTTTCTTGTATCTACGAACGCCAGAATGCATAAAATTGACCTAAACGTCTCCTTTTCCTATTCTGAGTCGATTCTGCATGCTTTAAGTGTGTTTGGTGGCTCAGAACCATCAAAAAACGTTTAAATATAGTTCAAATTCAATAAAAATCGACAAAAATACAGTTTCTAGCTAAAATTTGATGGTTTCGTTGCACTTTCCGAGCCCGTAGGGTATCTGATTGGCTTAAAAGTACAAGAAAACACTTCAAAAGTGACGTTTCTGAAGAATTTTAACAGTTTTCTTGTATCTACGAACGCCAGAATGCATAAAATTGGCCTAAACGTCTCCTTTTCCTATTCTGAGTCGATTCTGCATGCTTTAAGTGTGTTTGGTGGCTCAGAACCATCAAAAAACATTGAAATATAGTTCAAATTCAATAAAAATCGACAAAAATACAGTTTCTAGCTAAAATTTGATGGTTTCGTTGCACTTTCCGAGCCCGTTGGGTATCTGATTGGCTTAAAAGTACAAGAAAACACTTCAAAAGTGACGTTTCTGAAGAATTTTAACAGTTTTCTTGTATCTACGAACGCCAGAATGCATAAAATTGACCTAAACGTCTCCTTTTCCTATTCTGAATCGATTCTGCATGCTTTAAGTGTGTTTGGTGGCTCAGAACCATCAAAAAACGTTGAAATATAGTTCAAATTCAATAAAAATCGACAAAAATACAGTTTCTAGCTAAAATTTGATGGTTTCGTTGCACTTTCCGAGCCCGTAGGGTATCTGATTGGCTTAAAAGTACAAGAAAACACTTCAAAAGTGACGTTTCTGAAGAATTTTAACAGTTTTCTTGTATCTACGAACGCCAGAATGCATAAAATTGACCTAAACGTCTCCTTTTCCTATTCTGAGTCGATTCTGCATGCTTTAAGTGTGTTTGGTGGCTCAGAACCATCAAAAAACGTTGAAATATAGTTCAAATTCAATAAAAATCGACAAAAATACAGTTTCTAGCTAAAATTTGATGGTTTCGTTGCACTTTCCGAGCCCGTAGGGTTTCTGATTGGCTTAAAAGTACAAGAAAACACTTCAAAAGTGACGTTTCTGAAGAATTTTAACAGTTTTCTTGTATCTACGAACGCCAGAATGCATAAAATCGACCTAAACGTCTCCTTTTCCTATTCTGAGTCGATTCTGCATGCTTTAAGTGTGTTTGGTGGCTCAGAACCATCAAAAAACGTTGAAATATAGTTCAAATTCAATAAAAATCGACAAAAATACAGTTTCTAGCTAAAATTTGATGGTTTAGTTGCACTTTCCGAGCCCGTAGGGTATCTGATTGGCTTAAAAGTACAAGAAAACACTTCAAAAGTGACGTTTCTGAAGAATTTTAACAGTTTTCTTGTATCTACGAACGCCAGAATGCATAAAATTGACCTAAACGTCTCCTTTTCCTATTCTGAGTCGATTCTGCATGCTTTAAGTGTGTTTGGTGGCTCAGAACCATCAAAAAACGTTGAAATATAGTTCAAATTCAATAAAAATCGACAAAAATACAGTTTCTAGCTAAAATTTGATGGTTTCGTTGCACTTTCCGAGCCCGTAGGGTATCTGATTGGCTTAACAGTACAAGAAAACACTTCAAAAGTGACGTTTATGAAGAATTTTAACAGTTTTCTTGTATCTACGAACGCCAGAATGCATAAAATTGACCTAAACGTCTCCTTTTCCTATTCTGAGTCGATTCTGCATGCTTTAAGTGTGTTTGGTGGCTCACAACCATAAAAAAACGTTGAAATATAGTTCAAATTCAATAAAAATCGACAAAAATACAGTTTCTAGCTAAAATTTGATGGTTTCGTTGCACTTTCCGAGCCCGTAGGGTATCTGATTGGCTTAAAAGTACAAGAAAACACTTCAAAAGTGACGTTTCTGAAGAATTTTAACAGTTTTCTTGGATCTACGAACGCCAGAATGCATAAAATTGACCTAAACGTCTCCTTTTCCTATTCTGAGTCGATTCTGCATGCTTTAAGTGTGTTTGGTGGCTCAGAACCATCAAAAAACGTTGAAATATAGTTCAAATTCAATAAAAATCGACAAAAATACAGTTTCTAGCTAAAATTTGATGGTTTCGTTGCACTTTCCGAGCCCGTAGGGTATCTGATTGGCTTAAAAGTACAAGAAAACACTTCAAAAGTGACGTTTCTGAAGAATTTTAACAGTTTTCTTGTATCTACGAACGCCAGAATGCATAAAATTGACCTAAACGTCTCCTTTTCCTATTCTGAGTCGATTCTGCATGCTTTAAGTGTGTTTGGTGGCTCAGAACCATCAAAAAACGTTGAAATATAGTTCAAATTCAATAAAAATCGACAAAAATACAGTTTCTAGCTAAAATTTGATGGTTTCGTTGCACTTTCCGAGCCCGTAGGGTATCTGATTGGCTTAAAAGTACAAGAAAACACTTCAAAAGTGACGTTTCTGAAGAATTTTAACAGTTTTCTTGTATCTACGAACGCCAGAATGCATAAAATTGACCTAAACGTCTCCTTTTCCTATTCTGAGTCGATTCTGCATGCTTTAAGTGTGTTTGGTGGCTCAGAACCATCAAAAAACGTTGAAATATAGTTCAAATTCAATAAAAATCGACAGAAATACAGTTTCTAGCTAAAATTTGATGGTTTCGTTGCACTTTCCGAGCCCGTTGGGTATCTGATTGGCTTAAAAGTACAAGAAAACACTTCAAAAGTGACGTTTCTGAAGAATTTTAACAGTTTTCTTGTATCTACTAACGCCAGAATGCATAAATTTGACCTAAACGTCTCCTTTTCCTATTCTGAGTCGATTCTGCATGCTTTAAGTGTGTTTGGTGGCTCAGAACCATCAAAAAACATTGAAATATAGTTCAAATTCAATAAAAATCGACAAAAATACAGTTTCTAGCTAAAATTTGATGGTTTCGTTGCACTTTCCGAGCCCGTAGGGTATCTGATTGGCTTAAAAGTACAAGAAAACACTTCAAAAGTGACGTTTCTGAAGAATTTTAACAGTTTTCTTGTATCTACGAACGCCAGATTGCATAAAATTGACCTAAACGTCTCCTTTTCCTATTCTGAGTCCATTCTGCATGCTTTAGGTGTGTTTGGTGGCTCAGAACCATCAAAAAACGTTGAAATATAGTTCAAATTCAATAAAAATCGACAAAAATACAGTTTCTAGCTAAAATTTGATGGTTTCGTTGCACTTTCCGAGCCCGTAGGGTATCTGATTGGCTTAAAAGTACAAGAAAACACTTCAAAAGTGACGTTTCTGAAGAATTTTAACAGTTTTCTTGTATCTACGAACGCCAGAATGCATAAAATTGACCTAAACGTCTCCTTTTCCTATTCTGAGTCGATTCTGCATGCTTTAAGTGTGTTTGGTGGCTCAGAACCATCAAAAAACGTTGAAATATAGTTCAAATTCAATAAAAATCGACAAAAATACAGTTTCTAGCTAAAATTTGATGGTTTCGTTGCACTTTCCGAGCCCG
The DNA here is from genome assembly GCF_036711695.1 of Zophobas morio. Lineage (NCBI taxonomy): Eukaryota > Metazoa > Arthropoda > Insecta > Coleoptera > Tenebrionidae > Zophobas > Zophobas morio. The sequence goes on along the minus strand of NW_026972427.1, from coordinate 46,489 downwards.
TAGGGTATCTGATTGGCTTAAAAGTACAAGAAAACACTTCAAAAGTGACGTTTCTGAAGAATTTTAACAGTTTTCTTGTATCTACGAACGCCAGAATGCATAAAATTGACCTAAACGTCTCCTTTTCCTATTCTGAGTCGATTCTGCATGCTTTAAGTGTGTTTGGTGGCTCAGAACCATCAAAAAACGTTGAAATATAGTTCAAATTCAATAAAAATCGACAAAAATACAGTTTCTAGCTAAAATTTGATGGTTTCGTTGCACTTTCCGAGCCCGTAGGGTATCTGATTGGCTTAAAAGTACAAGAAAACACTTCAAAAGTGACGTTTCTGAAGAATTTTAACAGTTTTCTTGTATCTACGAACGCCAGAATGCATAAAATTGACCTAAACGTCTCCTTTTCCTATTCTGAGTCGATTCTGCATACTTTAAGTGTGTTTGGTGGCTCAGAACCATCAAAAAACGTTGAAATATAGTTCAAATTCAATAAAAATCGACAAAAATACAGTTTCTAGCTAAAATTTGATGGTTTCGTTGCACTTTCCGAGCCCGTAGGGTATCTGATTGGCTTAAAAGTACAAGAAAACACTTCAAAAGTGACGTTTCTGAAGAATTTTAACAGTTTTCTTGTATCTACGAACGCCAGAATGCATAAAATTGACCTAAACGTCTCCTTTTCCTATTCTGAGTCGATTCTGCATGCTTTAAGTGTGTTTGGTGGCTCAGAACCATCAAAAAACGTTGAAATATAGTTCAAATTCAATAAAAATCGACAAAAATACAGTTTCTAGCTAAAATTTGATGGTTTCGTTGCACTTTCCGAGCCCGTAGGGTATCTGATTGGCTTAAAAGTACAAGAAAACACTTCAAAAGTGACGTTTCTGAAGAATTTTAACAGTTTTCTTGTATCTACGAACGCCAGAATGCATAAAATTGACCTAAACGTCTCCTTTTCCTATTCTGAGTCGATTCTGCATGCTTTAAGTGTGTTTGGTGGCTCAGAACCATCAAAAAACTTTGAAATATAGTTCAAATTCAATAAAAATCGACAAAAATACAGTTTCTAGCTAAAATTTGATGGTTTCGTTGCACTTTCCGAGCCCGTAGGGTATCTGATTGGCTTAAAAGTACAAGAAAACACTTCAAAAGTGACGTTTCTGAAGAATTTTAACAGTTTTCTTGTATCTACGAACGCCAGAATGCATAAAATTGACCTAAACGTCTCCTTTTCCTATTCTGAGTCGATTCTGCATGCTTTAAGTGTGTTTGGTGGCTCAGAACCATCAAAAAACGTTGAAATATAGTTCAAATTCAATAAAAATCGACAAAAATACAGTTTCTAGCTAAAATTTGATGGTTTCGTTGCACTTTCCGAGCCCGTAGGGTATCTGATTGGCTTAAAAGTACAAGAAAACACTTCAAAAGTGACGTTTCTGAAGAATTTTAACAGTTTTCTTGTATTTACGAACGCCAGAATGCATAAAATTGACCTAAACGTCTCCTTTTCCTATTCTGAGTCGATTCTGCATGCTTTAAGTGTGTTTGGTGGCTCAGAACCATCAAAAAACGTTGAAATATAGTTCAAATTCAATAAAAATCGACAAAAATACAGTTTCTAGCTAAAATTTGATGGTTTCGTTGCACTTTCCGAGCCCGTAGGGTATCTGATTGGCTTAAAAGTACAAGAAAACACTTCAAAAGTGACGTTTCTGAAGAATTTTAACAGTTTTCTTGTATCTACGAACGCCAGAATGCATAAAATTGACCTAAACGTCTCCTTTTCCTATTCTGAGTCGATTCTGCATGCTTTAAGTGTGTTTGGTGGCTCAGAACCATCAAAAAACGTTGAAATATAGTTCAAATTCAATAAAAATCGACAAAAATACAGTTTCTAGCTAAAATTTGATGGTTTCGTTGCACTTTCCGAGCCCGTAGGGTATCTGATTGGCTTAAAAGTACAAGAAAACACTTCAAAAGTGACGTTTCTGAAGAATTTTAACAGTTTTCTTGTATCTACGAACGCCAGAATGCATAAAATTGACCTAAACGTCTCCTTTTCCTATTCTGAGTCGATTCTGCATGCTTTAAGTGTGTTTGGTGGCTCAGAACCATCAAAAAACGTTAAAATATAGTTCAAATTCAATAAAAATCGACAAAAATACAGTTTCTAGCTAAAATTTGATGGTTTCGTTGCACTTTCCGAGCCCGTAGGGTATCTGATTGGCTTAAAAGTACAAGAAAACACTTCAAAAGTGACGTTTCTGAAAAATTTTAAAAGTTTTCTTGTATCTACGAACGCCAGAATGCATAAAATTGACCTAAACGTCTCCTTTTCCTATTCTGAGTCGATTCTGCATGCTTTAAGTGTGTTTGGTGGCTCAGAACCATCAAAAAACGTTGAAATATAGTTCAAATTCAATAAAAATCGACAAAAATACAGTTTCTAGCTAAAATTTGATGGTTTCGTTGCACTTTCCGAGCCCGTAGGGTATCTGATTGGCTTAAAAGTACAAGAAAACACTTCAAAAGTGACGTTTCTGAAGAATTTTAACAGTTTTCTTGTATCTACGAACGCCAGAATGCATAAAATTGACCTAAACGCCTCCTTTTCCTATTCTGAGTCGATTCTGCATGCTTTAAGTGTGTTTGGTGGCTCAGAACCATCAAAAAACGTTGAAATATAGTTCAAATTCAATAAAAATCGACAAAAATACAGTTTCTAGCTAAAATTTGATGGTTTCGTTGCACTTTCCGAGCCCGTAGGGTATCTGATTGGCTTAAAAGTACAAGAAAACACTTCAAAAGTGACGTTTCTGAAGAATTTTAACAGTTTTCTTGTATCTACGAACGCCAGAATGCATAAAATTGACCTAAACGTCTCCTTTTCCTATTCTGAGTCGATTCTGCATGCTTTAAGTGTGTTTGGTGGCTCAGAACCATCAAAAAACGTTGAAATATAGTTCAAATTCAATAAAAATCGACAAAAATACAGTTTCTAGCTAAAATTTGATGGTTTCGTTGCACTTTCCGAGCCCGTAGGGTATCTGATTGGCTTAAAAGTACAAGAAAACACTTCAAAAGTGACGTTTCTGAAGAATTTTAACAGTTTTCTTGTATCTACGAACGCCAGAATGCATAAAATTGGCCTAAACGTCTCCTTTTCCTATTCTGAGTCGATTCTGCATGCTTTAAGTGCGTTTGGTGGCTCAGAACCATCAAAAAACGTTGAAATATAGTTCAAATTCAATAAAAATCGACAAAAATACAGTTTCTAGCTAAAATTTGATGGTTTCGTTGCACTTTCCGAGCCCGTAGGGTATCTGATTGGCTTAAAAGTACAAGAAAACACTTCAAAAGTGACGTTTCTGAAGAATTTTAACAGTTTTCTTGTATCTACGAACGCCAGAATGCATAAAATTGACCTAAACGTCTCCTTTTCCTATTCTGAGTCGATTCTGCATGCTTTAAGTGTGTTTGGTGGCTCAGAACCATCAAAAAACGTTTAAATATAGTTCAAATTCAATAAAAATCGACAAAAATACAGTTTCTAGCTAAAATTTGATGGTTTCGTTGCACTTTCCGAGCCCGTAGGGTATCTGATTGGCTTAAAAGTACAAGAAAACACTTCAAAAGTGACGTTTCTGAAGAATTTTAACAGTTTTCTTGTATCTACGAACGCCAGAATGCATAAAATTGGCCTAAACGTCTCCTTTTCCTATTCTGAGTCGATTCTGCATGCTTTAAGTGTGTTTGGTGGCTCAGAACCATCAAAAAACATTGAAATATAGTTCAAATTCAATAAAAATCGACAAAAATACAGTTTCTAGCTAAAATTTGATGGTTTCGTTGCACTTTCCGAGCCCGTTGGGTATCTGATTGGCTTAAAAGTACAAGAAAACACTTCAAAAGTGACGTTTCTGAAGAATTTTAACAGTTTTCTTGTATCTACGAACGCCAGAATGCATAAAATTGACCTAAACGTCTCCTTTTCCTATTCTGAATCGATTCTGCATGCTTTAAGTGTGTTTGGTGGCTCAGAACCATCAAAAAACGTTGAAATATAGTTCAAATTCAATAAAAATCGACAAAAATACAGTTTCTAGCTAAAATTTGATGGTTTCGTTGCACTTTCCGAGCCCGTAGGGTATCTGATTGGCTTAAAAGTACAAGAAAACACTTCAAAAGTGACGTTTCTGAAGAATTTTAACAGTTTTCTTGTATCTACGAACGCCAGAATGCATAAAATTGACCTAAACGTCTCCTTTTCCTATTCTGAGTCGATTCTGCATGCTTTAAGTGTGTTTGGTGGCTCAGAACCATCAAAAAACGTTGAAATATAGTTCAAATTCAATAAAAATCGACAAAAATACAGTTTCTAGCTAAAATTTGATGGTTTCGTTGCACTTTCCGAGCCCATAGGGTTTCTGATTGGCTTAAAAGTACAAGAAAACACTTCAAAAGTGACGTTTCTGAAGAATTTTAACAGTTTTCTTGTATCTACGAACGCCAGAATGCATAAAATTGACCTAAACGTCTCCTTTTCCTATTCTGAGTCGATTCTGCATGCTTTAAGTGTGTTTGGTGGCTCAGAACCATCAAAAAACGTTGAAATATAGTTCAAATTCAATAAAAATCGACAAAAATACAGTTTCTAGCTAAAATTTGATGGTTTAGTTGCACTTTCCGAGCCCGTAGGGTATCTGATTGGCTTAAAAGTACAAGAAAACACTTCAAAAGTGACGTTTCTGAAGAATTTTAACAGTTTTCTTGTATCTACGAACGCCAGAATGCATAAAATTGACCTAAACGTCTCCTTTTCCTATTCTGAGTCGATTCTGCATGCTTTAAGTGTGTTTGGTGGCTCAGAACCATCAAAAAACGTTGAAATATAGTTCAAATTCAATAAAAATCGACAAAAATACAGTTTCTAGCTAAAATTTGATGGTTTCGTTGCACTTTCCGAGCCCGTAGGGTATCTGATTGGCTTAACAGTACAAGAAAACACTTCAAAAGTGACGTTTCTGAAGAATTTTAACAGTTTTCTTGTATCTACGAACGCCAGAATGCATAAAATTGACCTAAACGTCTCTTTTTCCTATTCTGAGTCGATTCTGCATGCTTTAAGTGTGTTTGGTGGCTCACAACCATCAAAAAACGTTGAAATATAGTTCAAATTCAATAAAAATCGACAAAAATACAGTTTCTAGCTAAAATTTGATGGTTTCGTTGCACTTTCCGAGCCCGTAGGGTATCTGATTGGCTTAAAAGTACAAGAAAACACTTCAAAAGTGACGTTTCTGAAGAATTTTAACAGTTTTCTTGGATCTACGAACGCCAGAATGCATAAAATTGACCTAAACGTCTCCTTTTCCTATTCTGAGTCGATTCTGCATGCTTTAAGTGTGTTTGGTGGCTCAGAACCATCAAAAAACGTTGAAATATAGTTCAAATTCAATAAAAATCGACAAAAATACAGTTTCTAGCTAAAATTTGATGGTTTCGTTGCACTTTCCGAGCCCGTAGGGTATCTGATTGGCTTAAAAGTACAAGAAAACACTTCAAAAGTGACGTTTCTGAAGAATTTTAACAGTTTTCTTGTATCTACGAACGCCAGAATGCATAAAATTGACCTAAACGTCTCCTTTTCCTATTCTGAGTCGATTCTGCATGCTTTAAGTGTGTTTGGTGGCTCAGAACCATCAAAAAACGTTGAAATATAGTTCAAATTCAATAAAAATCGACAAAAATACAGTTTCTAGCTAAAATTTGATGGTTTCGTTGCACTTTCCGAGCCCGTTGGGTATCTGATTGGCTTAAAAGTACAAGAAAACACTTCAAAAGTGACGTTTCTGAAGAATTTTAACAGTTTTCTTGTATCTACGAACGCCAGAATGCATAAAATTGACCTAAACGTCTCCTTTTCCTATTCTGAGTCGATTCTGCATGCTTTAAGTGTGTTTGGTGGCTCAGAACCATCAAAAAACGTTGAAATATAGTTCAAATTCAATAAAAATCGACAAAAATACAGTTTCTAGCTAAAATTTGATGGTTTCGTTGCACTTTCCGAGCCCGTAGGGTATCTGATTGGCTTAAAAGTACAAGAAAACACTTCAAAAGTGACGTTTCTGAAGAATTTTAACAGTTTTCTTGTATCTACGAACGCCAGAATGCATAAAATTGACCTAAACGTCTCCTTTTCCTATTCTGAGTCGATTCTGCATGCTTTAAGTGTGTTTGGTGGCTCAGAACCATCAAAAAACGTTGAAATATAGTTCAAATTCAATAAAAATCGACAGAAATACAGTTTCTAGCTAAAATTTGATGGTTTCGTTGCACTTTCCGAGCCCGTTGGGTATCTGATTGGCTTAAAAGTACAAGAAAACACTTCAAAAGTGACGTTTCTGAAGAATTTTAACAGTTTTCTTGTATCTACTAACGCCAGAATGCATAAATTTGACCTAAACGTCTCCTTTTCCTATTCTGAATCGATTCTGCATGCTTTAAGTGTGTTTGGTGGCTCAGAACCATCAAAAAACATTGAAATATAGTTCAAATTCAATAAAAATCGACAAAAATACAGTTTCTAGCTAAAATTTGATGGTTTCGTTGCACTTTCCGAGCCCGTAGGGTATCTGATTGGCTTAAAAGTACAAGAAAACACTTCAAAAGTGACGTTTCTGAAGAATTTTAACAGTTTTCTTGTATCTACGAACGCCAGAATGCATAAAATTGACCTAAACGTCTCCTTTTCCTATTCTGAGTCCATTCTGCATGCTTTAGGTGTGTTTGGTGGCTCAGAACCATCAAAAAACGTTGAAATATAGTTCAAATTCAATAAAAATCGACAAAAATACAGTTTCTAGCTAAAATTTGATGGTTTCGTTGCACTTTCCGAGCCCGTAGGGTATCTGATTGGCTTAAAAGTACAAGAAAACACTTCAAAAGTGACGTTTCTGAAGAATTTTAACAGTTTTCTTGTATCTACGAACGCCAGAATGCATAAAATTGACCTAAACGTCTCCTTTTCCTATTCTGAGTCGATTCTGCATGCTTTAAGTGTGTTTGGTGGCTCAGAACCATCAAAAAACGTTGAAATATAGTTCAAATTCAATAAAAATCGACAAAAATACAGTTTCTAGCTAAAATTTGATGGTTTCGTTGCACTTTCCGAGCCCGTAGGGTATCTGATTGGCTTAAAAGTACAAGAAAACACTTCAAAAGTGACGTTTCTGAAGAATTTTAACAGTTTTCTTGTATCTACGAACGCCAGAATGCATAAAATTGACCTAAACGTCTCCTTTTCCTATTCTGAGTCGATTCTGCATGCTTTAAGTGTGTTTGGTGGCTCAGAACCATCAAAAAACGTTGAAATATAGTTCAAATTCAATAAAAATCGACAAAAATACAGTTTCTAGCTAAAATTTGATGGTTTCGTTGCACTTTCCGAGCCCGTAGGGTATCTGATTGGCTTAAAAGTACAAGAAAACACTTCAAAAGTGACGTTTCTGAAGAATTTTAACAGTTTTCTTGGATCTACGAACGCCAGAATGCATAAAATTGACCTAAACGTCTCCTTTTCCTATTCTGAGTCGATTCTGCATGCTTTAAGTGTGTTTGGTGGCTCAGAACCATCAAAAAACGTTGAAATATAGTTCAAATTCAATAAAAATCGACAAAAATACAGTTTCTAGCTAAAATTTGATGGTTTCGTTGCACTTTCCGAGCCCGTTGGGTATCTGATTGGCTTAAAAGTACAAGAAAACACTTCAAAAGTGACGTTTCTGAAGAATTTTAACAGTTTTCTTGTATCCACGAACGCCAGAATGCATAAAATTGACCTAAACGTCTCCTTTTCCTATTCTGAGTCGATTCTGCATGCTTTAAGTGTGTTTGGTGGCTCAGAACCATCAAAAAACGTTGAAATATAGTTCAAATTCAATAAAAATCGACAAAAATACAGTTTCTAGCTAAAATTTGATGGTTTCGTTGCACTTTCCGAGCCCGTAGGGTATCTGATTGGCTTAAAAGTACAAGAAAACACTTCAAAAGTGACGTTTCTGAAGAATTTTAGCAGTTTTCTTGTATCTACGAACGCCAGAATGCATAAAATTGACCTAAACGTCTCCTTTTCCTATTCTGAGTCGATTCTGCATGCTTTAAGTGTGTTTGGTGGCTCAGAACCATCAAAAAACGTTGAAATATAGTTCAAATTCAATAAAAATCGACAGAAATACAGTTTCTAGCTAAAATTTGATGGTTTCGTTGCACTTTCCGAGCCCGTTGGGTATCTGATTGGCTTAAAAGTACAAGAAAACACTTCAAAAGTGACGTTTCTGAAGAATTTTAACAGTTTTCTTGTATCTACTAACGCCAGAATGCATAAATTTGACCTAAACGTCTCCTTTTCCTATTCTGAGTCGATTCTGCATGCTTTAAGTGTGTTTGGTGGCTCAGAATCATCAAAAAACGTTGAAATATAGTTCAAATTCAATAAAAATCGACAAAAATACAGTTTCTAGCTAAAATTTGATGGTTTCGTTGCACTTTCCGAGCCCGTTGGGTATCTGATTGGCTTAAAAGTACAAGAAAACACTTCAAAAGTGACGTTTCTGAAGAATTTTAACAGTTTTCTTGTATCTACGAACGCCAGAATGCATAAAATTGACCTAAACGTCTCCTTTTCCTATTCTGAGTCCATTCTGCATGCTTTAGGTGTGTTTGGTGGCTCAGAACCATCAAAAAACGTTGAAATATAGTTCAAATTCAATAAAAATCGACAAAAATACAGTTTCTAGCTAAAATTTGATGGTTTCGTTGCACTTTCCGAGCCCGTAGGGTATCTGATTGGCTTAAAAGTACAAGAAAACACTTCAAAAGTGACGTTTCTGAAGAATTTTAACAGTTTTCTTGTATCTACGAACGCCAGAATGCATAAAATTGACCTAAACGTCTCCTTTTCCTATTCTGAGTCGATTCTGCATGCTTTAAGTGTGTTTGGTGGCTCAGAACCATCAAAAAACGTTGAAATATAGTTCAAATTCAATAAAAATCGACAAAAATACAGTTTCTAGCTAAAATTTGATGGTTTCGTTGCACTTTCCGAGCCCGTAGGGTATCTGATTGGCTTAAAAGTACAAGAAAACACTTCAAAAGTGACGTTTCTGAAGAATTTTAACAGTTTTCTTGTATCTACGAACGCCAGAATGCATAAAATTGACCTAAACGTCTCCTTTTCCTATTCTGAGTCGATTCTGCATGCTTTAAGTGTGTTTGGTGGCTCAGAACCATCAAAAAACGTTGAAATATAGTTCAAATTCAATAAAAATCGACAAAAATACAGTTTCTAGCTAAAATTTGATGGTTTCGTTGCACTTTCCGAGCCCATAGGGTATCTGATTGGCTTAAAAGTACAAGAAAACACTTCAAAAGTGACGTTTCTGAAGAATTTTAACAGTTTTCTTGGATCTACGAACGCCAGAATGCATAAATTGACCTAAACGTCTCCTTTTCCTATTCTGAGTCGATTCTGCATGCTTTAAGTGTGTTTGGTGGCTCAGAACCATCAAAAAACGTTGAAATATAGTTCAAATTCAATAAAAATCGACAAAAATACAGTTTCTAGCTAAAATTTGATGGTTTCGTTGCACTTTCCGAGCCCGTTGGGTATCTGATTGGCTTAAAAGTACAAGAAAACACTTCAAAAGTGACGTTTCTGAAGAATTTTAACAGTTTTCTTGTATCCACGAACGCCAGAATGCATAAAATTGACCTAAACGTCTCCTTTTCCTATTCTGAGTCGATTCTGCATGCTTTAAGTGTGTTTGGTGGCTCAGAACCATCAAAAAACGTTGAAATATAGTTCAAATTCAATAAAAATCGACAAAAATACAGTTTCTAGCTAAAATTTGATGGTTTCGTTGCACTTTCCGAGCCCGTAGGGTATCTGATTGGCTTAAAAGTACAAGAAAACACTTCAAAAGTGACGTTTCTGAAGAATTTTAACAGTTTTCTTGTATCTACGAACGCCAGAATGCATAAAATTGACCTAAACGTCTCCTTTTCCTATTCTGAGTCGATTCTGCATGCTTTAAGTGTGTTTGGTGGCTCAGAACCATCAAAAAACGTTGAAATATAGTTCAAATTCAATAAAAATCGACAGAAATACAGTTTCTAGCTAAAATTTGATGGTTTCGTTGCACTTTCCGAGCCCGTAGGGTATCTGATTGGCTTAAAAGTACAAGAAAACACTTCAAAAGTGACGTTTCTGAAGAATTTTAACAGTTTTCTTGTATCTACGAACGCCAGAATGCATAAAATTGACCTAAACGTCTCCTTTTCCTATTCTGAGTCGATTCTGCATGCTTTAAGTGTGTTTGGTGGCTCAGAACCATCAAAAAACGTTGAAATATAGTTCAAATTCAATAAAAATCGACAAAAATACAGTTTCTAGCTAAAATTTGATGGTTTCGTTGCACTTTCCGAGCCCGTAGGATATCTGATTGGCTTAAAAGTACAAGAAAACACTTCAAAAGTGACGTTTCTGAAGAATTTTAACAGTTTTCTTGTATCTACGAACGCCAGAATGCATAAAATTGACCTAAACGTCTCCTTTTCCTATTCTGAGTCGATTCTGCATGCTTTAAGTGTGTTTGGTGGCTCAGAACCATCAAAAAACGTTGAAATATAGTTCAAATTCAATAAAAATCGACAAAAATACAGTTTCTAGCTAAAATTTGATGGTTTCGTTGCACTTTCCGAGCCCGTAGGGTATCTGATTGGCTTAAAAGTACAAGAAAAAACTTCAAAAGTAACGTTTCTGAAGAATTTTAACAGTTTTCTTGTATCTACGAACGCCAGAATGCATAAAATTGACCTAAACGTCTCCTTTTCCTATTCTGAGTCGATTCTGCATGCTTTAAGTGTGTTTGGTGGCTCAGAACCATCAAAAAACGTTGAAATATAGTTCAAATTCAATAAAAATCGACAAAAACACAGTTTCTAGCTAAAATTTGATGGTTTCGTTGCACTTTCCGAGCCCGTAGGGTATCTGATTGGCTTAAAAGTACAAGAAAACACTTCAAAAGTGACGTTTCTGAAGCATTTTAACAGTTTTCTTGTATCTACGAACGCCAGAATGCATAAAATTGACCTAAACGTCTCCTTTTCCTATTCTGAGTCGATTCTGCATGCTTTAAGTGTGTTTGGTGGCTCAGAACCATCAAAAAACGTTGAAATATAGTTCAAATTCAATAAAAATCGACAAAAATACAGTTTCTAGCTAAAATTTGATGGTTTCGTTGCACTTTCCGAGCCCGTAGGGTATCTGATTGGCTTAAAAGTACAAGAAAACACTTCAAAAGTGACGTTTCTGAAGAATTTTAACAGTTTTCTTGTATCTACGAACGCCAGAATGCATAAAATTGACCTAAACCTCTCCTTTTCCTATTCTGAGTCGATTCTGCATGCTTTAAGTGTGTTTGGTGGCTCAGAACCATCAAAAAACGTTGAAATATAGTTCAAATTCAATAAAAATCGACAAAAATACAGTTTCTAGCTAAAATTTGATGGTTTCGTTGCACTTTCCGAGCCCGTTGGGTATCTGATTGGCTTAAAAGTACAAGAAAACACTTCAAAAGTGACGTTTCTGAAGAATTTTAACAGTTTTCTTGTATCTACGAACGCCAGAATGCATAAAATTGACCTAAACGTCTCCTTTTCCTATTCTGAGTCGATTCTGCATGCTTTAGGTGTGTTTGGTGGCTCAGAACCATCAAAAAACGTTGAAATATAGTTCAAATTCAATAAAAATCGACAAAAATACAGTTTCTAGCTAAAATTTGATCGTTTCGTTGCACTTTCCGAGCCCGTAGGGTATCTGATTGGGTTAAAAGTACAAGAAAACACTTCAAAAGTGACGTTTCTGAAGAATTTTAACAGTTTTCTTGTATCTACGAACGCCAGAATGCATAAAATTGACCTAAACGTCTCCTTTTCCTATTCTGAGTCGATTCTGCATGCTTTAAGTGTGTTTGGTGGCTCAGAACCATCAAAAAACGTTGAAATATAGTTCAAATTCAATAAAAATCGACAAAAATACAGTTTCTAGCTAAAATTTGATGGTTTCGTTGCACTTTCCGAGCCCGTAGGGTATCTGATTGGCTTAACAGTACAAGAAAACACTTCAAAAGTGACGTTTCTGAAGAATTTTAACAGTTTTCTTGTATCTACGAACGCCAGAATGCATAAAATTGACCTAAACGTCTCCTTTTCCTATTCTGAGTCGATTCTGCATGCTTTAAGTGTGTTTGGTGGCTCAGAACCATCAAAAAACGTTGAAATATAGTTCAAATTCAATAAAAATCGACAAAAATACAGTTTCTAGCTAAAATTTGATGGTTTCGTTGCACTTTCCGAGCCCGTAGGGTATCTGATTGGCTTAAAAGTACAAGAAAACACTTCAAAAGTGACGTTTCTGAAGAATTTTAACAGTTTTCTTGTATCTACGAACGCCAGAATGCATAAAATTGACCTAAACGTCTCCTTTTCCTATTCTGAGTCGATTCTGCATGCTTTAAGTGTGTTTGGTGGCTCAGAACCATCAAAAAACGTTGAAATATAGTTCAAATTCAATAAAAATCGACAAAAATACAGTTTCTAGCTAAAATTTGATGGTTTCGTTGCACTTTCCGAGCCCGTAGGGTATCTGATTGGCTTAAAAGTACAAGAAAACACTTCAAAAGTGACGTTTCTGAAGAATTTTAACAGTTTTCTTGTATCTACGAACGCCAGAATGCATAAAATTGACCTAAACGTCTCCTTTTCCTATTCTGAGTCGATTCTGCATGCTTTAAGTGTGTTTGGTGGCTCAGAACCATCAAAAAACGTTGAAATAAAATTCAAATTCAATAAAAATCGACAAAAATACAGTTTCTAGCTAAAATTTGATGGTTTCGTTGCACTTTCCGAGCCCGTAGGGTATCTGATTGGCTTAAAAGTACAAGAAAACACTTCAAAAGTGACGTTTCTGAAGAATTTTAACAGTTTTCTTGTATCTACGAACGCCAGAATGCATAAAATTGACCTAAACGTCTCCTTTTCCTATTCTGAGTCGATTCTGCATGCTTTAAGTGTGTTTGGTGGCTCAGAACCATCAAAAAACTTTGAAATATAGTTCAAATTCAATAAAAATCGACAAAAATACAGTTTCTAGCTAAAATTTGATGGTTTCGTTGCACTTTCCGAGCCCGTAGGATATCTGATTGGCTTAAAAGTACAAGAAAACACTTCAAAAGTGACGTTTCTGAAGAATTTTAACAGTTTTCTTGTATCAACGAACGCCAGAATGCATAAAATTGATCTAAACGTCTCCTTTTCCTATTCTGAGTCGATTCTGCATGCTTTAAGTGTGTTTGGTGGCTCAGAACCATCAAAAAACGTTGAAATATAGTTCAAATTCAATAAAAATCGACAAAAATACAGTTTCTAGCTAAAATTTGATGGTTTCGTTGCACTTTCCGAGCCCGTAGGGTATCTAATTGGCTTAAAAGTACAAGAAAACACTTCAAAAGTGACGTTTCTGAAGAATTTTAACAGTTTTCTTGTATCTACGAACGCCAGAATGCATAAAATTGACCTAAACGTCTCCTTTTCCTATTCCGAGTCGATTCTGCATGCTTTAAGTGTGTTTGGTGGCTCAGAACCATCAAAAAACGTTGAAATATAGTTCAAATTCAATAAAAATCGACAAAAATACAGTTTCTAGCTAAAATTTGATGGTTTCGTTGCACTTTCCGAGCCCGTAGGATATCTGATTGGCTTAAAAGTACAAGAAAACACTTCAAAAGTGACGTTTCTGAAGAATTTTAACAGTTTTCTTGTATCTACGAACGCCAGAATGCATAAAATTGACCTAAACGTCTCCTTTTCCTATTCTGAGTCGATTCTGCATGCTTTAAGTGTGTATGGTGGCTCAGAACCATCAAAAAACGTTGAAATATGGTTCAAATTCAATAAAAATTGACAAAAATACAGTTTCTAGCTAAAATTTGATGGTTTCGTTGCACTTTCCGAGCCCGTAGGGTATCTGATTGGCTTAAAAGTACAAGAAAACACTTCAAAAGTGACGTTTCTGAAGAATTTTAACAGTTTTCTTGTATCTACGAACGCCAGAATGCATAAAATTGACCTAAACGTCTCCTTTTCCTATTCTGAGTCGATTCTGCATGCTTTAAGTTTGTTTGGTGGCTCAGAACCATCAAAAAACGTTGAAATATAGTTCAAATTCAAAAAAAATCGACAAAAATACAGTTTCTAGCTAAAATTTGATGGTTTCGTTGCACTTTCCGAGCCCGTAGGGTATCTGATTGGCTTAAAAGTACAAGAAAACACTTCAAAAGTGACGTTTCTGAAGAATTTTAACAGTTTTCTTGTATCTAAGAACGCCAGAATGCATAAAATTGACCTAAACGTCTCCTTTTCCTATTCTGAGTCGATTCTGCATGCTTTAAGTGTGTTTGGTGGTTCAGAACCATCAAAAAACGTTGAAATATAGTTCAAATTCAATAAAAATCGACAAAAACACAGTTTCTAGCTAAAATTTGATGGTTTCGTTGCACTTTCCGAGCCCGTAGGGTATCTGATTGGCTTAAAAGTACAAGAAAACACTTCAAAAGTGACGTTTCTGAAGAATTTTAACAGTTTTCTTGTATCTACGAACGCCAGAATGCATAAAATTGACCTAAACGTCTCCTTTTCCTATTCTGAGTCGATTCTGCATGCTTTAAGTGTGTTTGGTGGCTCAGAACCATCAAAAAACGTTGAAATATAGTTCAAATTCAATAAAAATCGACAAAAATACAGTTTCTAGCTAAAATTTGATGGTTTCGTTGCACTTTCCGAGCCCGTAGGGTATCTGATTGGCTTAAAAGTACAAGAAAACACTTCAAAAGTGACGTTTCTGAAGAATTTTAACAGTTTTCTTGTATCTACGAACGCCAGAATGCATAAAATTGACCTAAACGTCTCCTTTTCCTATTCTGAGTCGATTCTGCATGCTTTAAGTGTGTTTGGTGGCTCAGAACCATCAAAAAACGTTGAAATATAGTTCAAATTCAATAAAAATCGACAAAAATACAGTTTCTAGCTAAAATTTGATGGTTTCGTTGCACTTTCCGAGCCCGTAGGGTATCTGATTGGCTTAAAAGTACAAGAAAACACTTCAAAAGTGACGTTTCTGAAGAATTTTAACAGTTTTCTTGTATCTACGAACGCCAGAATGCATAAAATTGACCTAAACGTCTCCTTTTCCTATTCTGAGTCGATTCTGCATGCTTTAAGTGTGTTTGGTGGCTCAGAACCATCAAAAAACGTTGAAATATAGTTCAAATTCAATAAAAATCGACAAAAATACAGTTTCTAGCTAAAATTTGATGGTTTCGTTGCACTTTCCGAGCCCGTTGGGTATCTGATTGGCTTAAAAGTACAAGAAAACACTTCAAAAGTGACGTTTCTGAAGAATTTTAACAGTTTTCTTGTATCTACGAACGCCAGAATGCATAAAATTGACCTAAACGTCTCCTTTTCCTATTCTGAGTCGATTCTGCATGCTTTAAGTGTGTTTGGTGGCTCAGAACCATCAAAAAACGTTGAAATATAGTTCAAATTCAATAAAAATCGACAAAAATACAGTTTCTAGCTAAAATTTGATGGTTTCGTTGCACTTTCCGAGCCCGTTGGGTATCTGATTGGCTTAAAAGTACAAGAAAACATTTCAAAAGTGACGTTTCTGAAGAATTTTAACAGTTTTCTTGTATCTACGAACGCCAGAATGCATAAAATTGACCTAAACGTCTCCTTTTCCTATTCTGAGTCGATTCTGCATGCTTTAAGTGTGTTTGGTGGCTCAGAACCATCAAAAAACGTTGAAATATAGTTCAAATTCAATAAAAATCGACAAAAATACAGTTTCTAGCTAAAATTTGATGGTTTCGTTGCACTTTCCGGGCCCGTAGGGTATCTGATTGGCTTAAAAGTACAAGAAAACACTTCAAAAGTGACGTTTCTGAAGAATTTTAACAGTTTTCTTGTATCTACGAACGCCAGAATGCATAAAATTGACCTAAACGTCTCCTTTTCCTATTCTGAGTCGATTCTGCATGCTTTAAGTGTGTTTGGTGGCTCAGAACCATCAAAAAACGTTGAAATATTGTTCAAATTCAATAAAAATCGACAAATATACAGTTTCTAGCTAAAATTTGATGGTTTCGTTGCACTTTCCGAGCCCGTAGGGTATCTGATTGGCTTAAAAGTACAAGAAAACACTTCAAAAGTGACGTTTCTGAAGAATTTTAACAGTTTTCTTGTATCTACGAACGCCAGAATGCATAAAATTGACCTAAACGTCTCCTTTTCCTATTCTGAGTCGATTCTGCATGCTTTAAGTGTGTTTGGTGGCTCAGAACCATCAAAAAACGTTGAAATATAGTTCAAATTCAATAAAAATCGACAAAAATACAGTTTCTAGCTAAAATTTGATGGTTTCGTTGCACTTTCCGAGCCCGTAGGGTATCTGATTGGCTTAAAAGTACAAGAAAACACTTCAAAAGTGACGTTTCTGAAGAATTTTAACAGTTTTCTTGTATCTACGAACGCCAGAATGCATAAAATTGACCTAAACGTCTCCTTTTCCTATTCTGAGTCGATTCTGCATGCTTTAAGTGTGTTTGGTGGCTCAGAACCATCAAAAAACGTTGAAATATAGTTCAAATTCATTAAAAATCGACAAAAATACAGTTTCTAGCTAAAATTTGATGGTTTCGTTGCACTTTCCGAGCCCGTAGGGTATCTGATTGGCTTAAAAGTACAAGAAAACACTTCAAAAGTGACGTTTCTGAAGAATTTTAACAGTTTTCTTGTATCTACGAACGCCAGAATGCATAAAATTGACCTAAACGTCTCCTTTTCCTATTCTGAGTCGATTCTGCATGCTTTAAGTGTGTTTGGTGGCTCAGAACCATCAAAAAACGTTGAAATATAGTTCAAATTCAATAAAAATCGACAAAAATACAGTTTCTAGCTAAAATTTGATGGTTTCGTTGCACTTTCCGAGCCCGTAGGGTATCTGATTGGCTTAAAAGTACAAGAAAACACTTCAAAAGTGACGTTTCTGAAGAATTTTAACAGTTTTCTTGTATCTACGAACGCCAGAATGCATAAAATTGACCTAAACGTCTCCTTTTCCTATTCTGAGTCGATTCTGCATGCTTTAAGTGTGTTTGGTGGCTCAGAACCATCAAAAAACGTTGAAATATAGTTCAAATTCAATAAAAATCGACAAAAATACAGTTTCTAGCTAAAATTTGATGGTTTCGTTGCACTTTCCGAGCCCGTAGGGTATCTGATTGGCTTAAAAGTACAAGAAAACACTTCAAAAGTGACGTTTCTGAAGAATTTTAACAGTTTTCTTGTATCTACGAACGCCAGAATGCATAAAATTGACCTAAACGTCTCCTTTTCCTATTCTGAGTCGATTCTGCATGCTTTAAGTGTGTTTGGTGGCTCAGAACCATCAAAAAACGTTGAAATATAGTTCAAATTCAATAAAAATCGACAAAAATACAGTTTCTAGCTAAAATTTGATGGTTTCGTTGCACTTTCCGAGCCCTTAGGGTATCTGATTGGCTTAAAAGTACAAGAAAACACTTCAAAAGTGACGTTTCTGAAGAATTTTAACAGTTTTCTTGTATCTACGAACGCCAGAATGCATAAAATTGACCTAAACGTCTCCTTTTCCTATTCTGAGTCGATTCTGCATGCTTTAAGTGTGTTTGGTGGCTCAGAACCATCAAAAAACATTGAAATATAGTTCAAATTCAATAAAAATCGACAAAAATACAGTTTCTAGCTAAAATTTGATGGTTTCGTTGCACTTTCCGAGCCCGTAGGGTATCTGATTGGCTTAAAAGTACAAGAAAACACTTCAAAAGTGACGTTTCTGAAGAATTTTAACAGTTTTCTTGTATCTACGAACGCCAGAATGCATAAAATTGACCTAAACGTCTCCTTTTCCTATTCTGAGTCGATTCTGCATGCTTTAAGTGTGTTTGGTGGCTCAGAACCATCAAAAAACATTGAAATATAGTTCAAATTCAATAAAAATCGACAAAAATACAGTTTCTAGCTAAAATTTGATGGTTTCGTTGCACTTTCCGAGCCCGTAGGGTATCTGATTGGCTTAAAAGTACAAGAAAACACTTCAAAAGTGACGTTTCTGAAGAATTTTAACAGTTTTCTTGTATCTACGAACGCCAGAATGCATAAAATTGACCTAAACGTCTCCTTTTCCTATTCTGAGTCGATTCTGCATGCTTTAAGTGTGTTTGGTGGCTCAGAACCATCAAAAAACGTTGAAATATAGTTCAAATTCAATAAAAATCGACAAAAATACAGTTTCTAGCTAAAATTTGATGGTTTCGTTGCACTTTCCGAGCCCGTAGGGTATCTGATTGGCTTAAAAGTACAAGAAAACACTTCAAAAGTGACGTTTCTGAAGAATTTTAACAGTTTTCTTGTATCTACGAACGCCAGAATGCATAAAATTGACCTAAACGTCTCCTTTTCCTATTCTGAGTCGATTCTGCATGCTTTAAGTGTGTTTGGTGGCTCAGAACCATCAAAAAACGTTGAAATATAGTTCAAATTCAATAAAAATCGACAAAAATACAGTTTCTAGCTAAAATTTGATGGTTTCGTTGCACTTTCCGAGCCCGTAGGGTATCTGATTGGCTTAAAAGTACAAGAAAACACTTCAAAAGTGACGTTTCTGAAGAATTTTAACAGTTTTCTTGTATCTACGAACGCCAGAATGCATAAAATTGACCTAAACGTCTCCTTTTCCTATTCTGAGTCGATTCTGCATGCTTTAAGTGTGTTTGGTGGCTCAGAACCATCAAAAAACGTTGAAATATAGTTCAAATTCAATAAAAATCGACAAAAATACAGTTTCTAGCTAAAATTTGATGGTTTCGTTGCACTTTCCGAGCCCGTAGGGTATCTGATTGGCTTAAAAGTACAAGAAAACACTTCAAAAGTGACGTTTCTGAAGAATTTTAACAGTTTTCTTGTATCTACGAACGCCAGAATGCATAAAATTGACCTAAACGTCTCCTTTTCCTATTCTGAGTCGATTCTGCATGCTTTAAGTGTGTTTGGTGGCTCAGAACCATCAAAAAACGTTGAAATATAGTTCAAAATCAATAAAAATCGACAAAAATACAGTTTCTAGCTAAAATTTGATGGTTTCGTTGCACTTTCCGAGCCCGTCGGGTATCTGATTGGCTTAAAAGTACAAGAAAACACTTCAAAAGTAACGTTTCTGAAGAATTTTAACAGTTTTCTTGTATCTACGAACGCCAGAATGCATAAAATTGACCTAAACGTCTCCTTTTCCTATTCTGAGTCGATTCTGCATGCTTTAAGTGTGTTTGGTGGCTCAGAACCATCAAAAAACGTTGAAATATAGTTCAAATTCAATAAAAATCGACAAAAATACAGTTTCTAGCTAAAATTTGATGGTTTCGTTGCACTTTCCGAGCCCGTAGGGTATCTGATTGGCTTAAAAGTACAAGAAAACACTTCAAAAGTGACGTTTCTGAAGAATTTTAACAGTTTTCTTGTATCTACGAACGCCAGAATGCATAAAATTGACCTAAACGTCTCCTTTTCCTATTCTGAGTCGATTCTGCATGCTTTAAGTGTGTTTGGTGGCTCAGAACCATCAAAAAACGTTGAAATATAGTTCAAATTCAATAAAAATCGACAAAAATACAGTTTCTAGCTAAAATTTGATGGTTTCGTTGCACTTTCCGAGCCCGTAGGATATCTGATTGGCTTAAAAGTAGAAGAAAACACTTCAAAAGTGACGTTTCTGAAGAATTTTAACAGTTTTCTTGTATCTACGAACGCCAGAATGCATAAAATTGACCTAAACGTCTCCTTTTCCTATTCTGAGTCGATTCTGCATGCTTTAAGTGTGTTTGGTGGCTCAGAACCATCAAAAAACGTTGAAATATAGTTCAAATTCAATAAAAATCGACAAAAATACAGTTTCTAGCTAAAATTTGATGGTTTCGTTGCACTTTCCGAGCCCGTTGGGTATCTGATTGGCTTAAAAGTACAAGAAAACATTTCAAAAGTGACGTTTCTGAAGAATTTAAACAGTTTTCTTGTATCTACGAACGCCAGAATGCATAAAATTGACCTAAACGTCTCCTTTTCCTATTCTGAGTCGATTCTGCATGCTTTAAGTGTGTTTGGTGGCTCAGAACCATCAAAAAACGTTGAAATATAGTTCAAATTCAATAAAAATCGACAAAAATACAGTTTCTAGCTAAAATTTGATGGTTTCGTTGCACTTTCCGAGCCCGTAGGGTATCTGATTGGCTTAAAAGTACAAGAAAACACTTCAAAAGTGACGTTTCTGAAGAATTTTAACAGTTTTCTTGTATCTACGAACGCCAGAATGCATAAAATTGACCTAAACGTCTCCTTTTCCTATTCTGAGTCGATTCTGCATGCTTTAAGTGTGTTTGGTGGCTCAGAACCATCAAAAAACGTTGAAATATAGTTCAAATTCAATAAAAATCGACAAATATACAGTTTCTAGCTAAAATTTGATGGTTTCGTTGCACTTTCCGAGCCCGTAGGGTATCTGATTGGCTTAAAAGTACAAGAAAACACTTCAAAAGTGACGTTTCTGAAGAATTTTAACAGTTTTCTTGTATCTACGAACGCCAGAATGCATAAAATTGACCTAAACGTCTCCTTTTCCTATTCTGAGTCGATTCTGCATGCTTTAAGTGTGTTTGGTGGCTCAGAACCATCAAAAAACGTTGAAATATAGTTCAAATTCATTAAAAATCGACAAAAATACAGTTTCTAGCTAAAATTTGACGGTTTCGTTGCACTTTCCGAGCCCGTAGGGTATCTGATTGGCTTAAAAGTACAAGAAAACACTTCAAAAGTGACGTTTCTGAAGAATTTTAACAGTTTTCTTGTATCTACGAACGCCAGAATGCATAAAATTGACCTAAACGTCTCCTTTTCCTATTCTGAGTCGATTCTGCATGCTTTAAGTGTGTTTGGTGGCTCAGAACCATCAAAAAACGTTGAAATATAGTTCAAATTCAATAAAAATCGACAAAAATACAGTTTCTAGCTAAAATTTGATGGTTTCGTTGCACTTTCCGAGCCCGTAGGGTATCTGATTGGCTTAAAAGTACAAGAAAACACTTCAAAAGTGACGTTTCTGAAGAATTTTAACAGTTTTCTTGTATCTACGAACGCCAGAATGCATAAAATTGACCTAAACGTCTCCTTTTCCTATTCTGAGTCGATTCTGCATGCTTTAAGTGTGTTTGGTGGCTCAGAACCATCAAAAAACTTTGAAATATAGTTCAAATTCAATAAAAATCGACAAAAATACAGTTTCTAGCTAAAATTTGATGGTTTCGTTGCACTTTCCGAGCCCGTAGGGTATCTGATTGGCTTAAAAGTACAAGAAAACACTTCAAAAGTGACGTTTCTGAAGAATTTTAACAGTTTTCTTGTATCTACGAACGCCAGAATGCATAAAATTGACCTAAACATCTCCTTTTCCTATTCTGAGTCGATTCTGCATGCTTTAAGTGTGTTTGGTGGCTCAGAACCATCAAAAAACGTTGTAATATAGTTCAAATTCAATAAAAATCGACAAAAATACAGTTTCTAGCTAAAATTTGATGGTTTCGTTGCACTTTCCGAGCCCGTAGTGTATCTGATTGGCTTAAAAGTACAAGAAAACACTTCAAAAGTGACGTTTCTGAAGAATTTTAACAGTTTTCTTGTATCTACGAACGCCAGAATGCATAAAATTGACCTAAACGTCTCCTTTTCCTATTCTGAGTCCATTCTGCATGCTTTAAGTGTGTTTGGTGGCTCAGAACCATCAAAAAACGTTGAAATATAGTTCAAATTCAATAAAAATCGACAAAAATACAGTTTCTAGCTAAAATTTGATGGTTTCGTTGCACTTTCCGAGCCCGTTGGGTATCTGATTGGCTTAAAAGTACAAGAAAACACTTCAAAAGTGAGGTTTCTGAAGAATTTTAACAGTTTTCTTGTATCTACGAACGCCAGAATGCATAAAATTGACCTAAACGTCTCCTTTTCCTATTCTGAGTCGATTCTGCATGCTTTAAGTGTGTTTGGTGGCTCAGAACCATCAAAAAACGTTGAAATATAGTTCAAATTCAATAAAAATCGACAAAAATACAGTTTCTAGCTAAAATTTGATGGTTTCGTTGCACTTTCCGAGCCCGTAGGGTATCTGATTGGCTTAAAAGTACAAGAAAACACTTCAAAAGTGACGTTTCTGAAGAATTTTAACAGTTTTCTTGTATCTACGAACGCCAGAATGCATAAAATTGACCTAAACGTCTCCTTTTCCTATTCTGAGTCGATTCTGCATGCTTTAAGTGTGTTTGGTGGCTCAGAACCATCAAAAAACGTTGAAATATAGTTCAAATTCAATAAAAATCGACAAAAATACAGTTTCTAGCTAAAATTTGATGGTTTCGATGCACTTTCCGAGCCCGTAGGGTATCTGATTGGCTTAAAAGTACAAGAAAACACTTCAAAAGTGACGTTTCTGAAGAATTTTAACAGTTTTCTTGTATCTACGAACGCCAGAATGCATAAAATTGACCTAAACGTCTCCTTTTCCTATTCTGAGTCGATTCTGCATGCTTTAAGTGTGTTTGGTGGCTCAGAACCATCAAAAAACGTTGAAATATAGTTCAAAATCAATAAAAATCTACAAAAATACAGTTTCTAGCTAAAATTTGATGGTTTCGTTGCACTTTCCGAGCCCGTAGGGTATCTGATTGGCTTAAAAGTACAAGAAAACACTTCAAAAGTAACGTTTCTGAAGAATTTTAACAGTTTTCTTGTATCTACGAACGCCAGAATGCATAAAATTGACCTAAACGTCTCCTTTTCCTATTCTGAGTCGATTCTGCATGCTTTAAGTGTGTTTGGTGGCTCAGAACCATCAAAAAACGTTGAAATATAGTTCAAATTCAATAAAAATCGACAAAAATACAGTTTCTAGCTAAAATTTGATGGTTTCGTTGCACTTTCCGAGCCCGTAGGGTATCTGATTGGCTTAAAAGTACAAGAAAACACTTCAAAAGTGACGTTTCTGAAGAATTTTAACAGTTTTCTTGTATCTACGAACGCCAGAATGCATAAAATTGACCTAAACGTCTCCTTTCCTATTCTGAGTCGATTCTGCATGCTTTAAGTGTGTTTGGTGGCTCAGAACCATCAAAAAACGTTGAAATATAGTTCAAATTCAATAAAAATCGACAAAAATACAGTTTCTAGCTAAAATTTTATGGTTTCGTTGCACTTTCCGAGCCCGTCGGGTATCTGATTGGCTTAAAAGTACAAGAAAACACTTCAAAAGTGACGTTTCTGTAGAATTTTAACAGTTTTCTTGTATCTACGAACGCCAGAATGCATAAAATTGACCTAAACGTCTCCTTTTCCTATTCTGAGTCGATTCTGCATGCTTTAAGTGTGTTTGGTGGCTCAGAACCATCAAAAAACGTTGAAATATAGTTCAAATTCAATAAAAATCGACAAAAATACAGTTTCTAGCTAAAATTTGATGGTTTCGTTGCACTTTCCGAGCCCATAGGGTATCTGATTGGCTTAAAAGTACAAGAAAACACTTCAAAAGTGACGTTTCTGAAGAATTTTAACAGTTTTCTTGTATCTACGAACGCCAGAATGCATAAAATTGACCTAAACGTCTCCTTTTCCTATTCTGAGTCGATTCTGCATGCTTTAAGTGTGTTTGGTGGCTCAGAACCATCAAAAAACGTTGAAATATAGTTCAAATTCAATAAAAATCGACAAAAATACAGTTTCTAGCTAAAATTTGATGGTTTCGTTGCACTTTCCGAGCCCGTAGGGTATCTGATTGGCTTAAAAGTACAAGAAAACACTTCAAAAGTGACGTTTCTGAAGAATTTTAACAGTTTTCTTGTATCTACGAACGCCAGAATGCATAAAATTGACCTAAACGTCTCCTTTTCCTATTCTGAGTCGATTCTGCATGCTTTAAGTGTGTTTGGTGGCTCAGAGCCATCAAAAAACGTTGAAATATAGTTCAAATTCAATAAAAATCGACAAAAATACAGTTTCTAGCTAAAATTTGATGGTTTCGTTGCACTTTCCGAGCCCGTAGGGTATCTGATTGGCTTAAAAGTACAAGAAAACACTTCAAAAGTGACGTTTCTGAAGAATTTTAACAGTTTTCTTGTATCTACGAACGCCAGAATGCATAAAATTGACCTAAACGACTCCTTTTCCTATTCTGAGTCGATTCTGCATGCTTTAAGTGTGTTCGGTGGCTCAGAACCATCAAAAAACGTTGAAATATAGTTCAAATTCAATAAAAATCGACAAAAATACAGTTTCTAGCTAAAATTTGATGGTTTCGTTGCACTTTCCGAGCCCGTAGGATATCTGATTGGCTTAAAAGTACAAGAAAACACTTCAAAAGTGACGTTTCTGAAGAATTTTAACAGTTTTCTTGTATCTACGAACGCCAGAATGCATAAAATTGACCTAAACGTCTCCTTTTCCTATTCTGAGTCGATTCTGCATGCTTTAAGTGTGTTTGGTGGCTCAGAACCATCAAAAAACGTTGAAATATAGTTCAAATTCAATAAAAATCGACAAAAATACAGTTTCTAGCTAAAATTTGATGGTTTCGTTGCACTTTCCGAGCCCGTAGGGTATCTGATTGGCTTAAAAGTACAAGAAAACACTTCAAAAGTGACGTTTCTGAAGAATTTTAACAGTTTTCTTGTATCTACGAACGCCAGAATGCATAAAATTGACCTAAACGTCTCCTTTTCCTATTCTGAGTCGATTCTGCATGCTTTATGTGTGTTTGGTGGCTCAGAACCATCAAAAAACGTTGAAATATAGTTCAAATTCAATAAAAATCGACAAAAATACAGTTTCTAGCTAAAATTTGATGGTTTCGTTGCACTTTCCGAGCCCGTAGGGTATCTGATTGGCTTAAAAGTACAAGAAAACACTTCAAAAGTAACGTTTCTGAAGAATTTTAACAGTTTTCTTGTATCTACGAACGCCAGAATGCATAAAATTGACCTAAACTTCTCCTTTTCCTATTCTGAGTCGATTCTGCATGCTTTAAGTGTGTTTGGTGGCTCAGAACCATCAAAAAACGTTGAAATATAGTTCAAATTCAATAAAAATCGACAAAAATACAGTTTCTAGCTAAAATTTGATGGTTTCGTTGCACTTTCCGAGCCCGTAGGGTATCTGATTGGCTTAAAAGTACAAGAAAACACTTCAAAAGTGACGTTTCTGAAGAATTTTAACAGTTTTCTTGTATCTACGAACGCCAGAATGCATAAAATTGACCTAAACGTCTCCTTTTCCTATTCTGAGTCGATTCTGCATGCTTTAAGTGTGTTTGGTGGCTCAG
Source organism: Zophobas morio (assembly GCF_036711695.1). Classification (NCBI taxonomy): domain Eukaryota; kingdom Metazoa; phylum Arthropoda; class Insecta; order Coleoptera; family Tenebrionidae; genus Zophobas; species Zophobas morio. The sequence goes on along the minus strand of NW_026972427.1, from coordinate 20,925 downwards.
AACCATCAAAAAACGTTGAAATATAGTTCAAATTCAATAAAAATCGACAAAAATACAGTTTCTAGCTAAAATTTTATGGTTTCGTTGCACTTTCCGAGCCCGTAGGGTATCTGATTGGCTTAAAAGTACAAGAAAACACTTCAAAAGTGACGTTTCTGTAGAATTTTAACAGTTTTCTTGTATCTACGAACGCCAGAATGCATAAAATTGACCTAAACGTCTCCTTTTCCTATTCTGAGTCGATTCTGCATGCTTTAAGTGTGTTTGGTGGCTCAGAACCATCAAAAAACGTTGAAATATAGTTCAAATTCAATAAAAATCGACAAAAATACAGTTTCTAGCTAAAATTTGATGGTTTCGTTGCACTTTCCGAGCCCATAGGGTATCTGATTGGCTTAAAAGTACAAGAAAACACTTCAAAAGTGACGTTTCTGAAGAATTTTAACAGTTTTCTTGTATCTACGAACGCCAGAATGCTTAAAATTGACCTAAACGTCTCCTTTTCCTATTCTGAGTCGATTCTGCATGCTTTAAGTGTGTTTGGTGGCTCAGAACCATCAAAAAACGTTGAAATATAGTTCAAATTCAATAAAAATCGACAAAAATACAGTTTCTAGCTAAAATTTGATGGTTTCGTTGCACTTTCCGAGCCCGTAGGGTATCTGATTGGCTTAAAAGTACAAGAAAACACTTCAAAAGTGACGTTTCTGAAGAATTTTAACAGTTTTCTTGTATCTACGAACGCCAGAATGCATAAAATTGACCTAAACGTCTCCTTTTCCTATTCTGAGTCGATTCTGCATGCTTTAAGTGTGTTTGGTGGCTCAGAACCATCAAAAAACGTTGAAATATAGTTCAAATTCAATAAAAATCGACAAAAATACAGTTTCTAGCTAAAATTTGATGGTTTCGTTGCACTTTCCGAGCCCGTAGGGTATCTGATTGGCTTAAAAGTACAAGAAAACACTTCAAAAGTGACGTTTCAGAAGAATTTTAACAGTTTTCTTGTATCTACGAACGCCAGAATGCATAAAATTGACCTAAACGTCTCCTTTTCCTATTCTGAGTCGATTCTGCATGCTTTAAGTGTGTTTGGTGGCTCAGAACCATCAAAAAACGTTGAAATATAGTTCAAATTCAATAAAAATCGACAAAAATACAGTTTCTAGCTAAAATTTGATGGTTTCGTTGCACTTTCCGAGCCCGTAGGGTATCTGATTGGCTTAAAAGTACAAGAAAACACTTCAAAAGTGACGTTTCTGAAGAATTTTAACAGTTTTCTTGTATCTACGAACGCCAGAATGCATAAAATTGACCTAAACGTCTCCTTTTCCTATTCTGAGTCGATTCTGCATGCTTTAAGTGTGTTTGGTGGCTCAGAACCATCAAAAAACGTTGAAATATAGTTCAAATTCAATAAAAATCGACAAAAATACAGTTTCTAGCTAAAATTTGATGGTTTCGTTGCACTTTCCGAGCCCGTAGGCTATCTGATTGGCTTAAAAGTACAAGAAAACACTTCAAAAGTGACGTTTCTGAAGAATTTTAACAGTTTTCTTGTATCTACGAACGCCAGAATGCATAAAATTGACCTAAACGTCTCCTTTTCCTATTCTGAGTCGATTCTGCATGCTTTAAGTGTGTTTGGTGGCTCAGAACCATCAAAAAACGTTGAAATATAGTTCAAATTCAATAAAAATCGACAAAAATACAGTTTCTAGCTAAAATTTGATGGTTTCGTTGCACTTTCCGAGCCCGTAGGGTATCTGATTGGCTTAAAAGTACAAGAAAACACTTCAAAAGTGACGTTTCTGAAGAATTTTAACAGTTTTCTTGTATCTACGAACGCCAGAATGCATAAAATTGACCTAAACGTCTCCTTTTCCTATTCTGAGTCGATTCTGCATGCTTTAAGTGTGTTTGGTGGCTCAGAACCATCAAAAAACGTTGAAATATAGTTCAAATTCAATAAAAATCGACAAAAATACAGTTTCTAGCTAAAATTTGATGGTTTCGTTGCACTTTCCGAGCCCGTAGGGTATCTGATTGGCTTAAAAGTACAAGAAAACACTTCAAAAGTGACGTTTCTGAAGAATTTTAACAGTTTTCTTGTATCTACGAACGCCAGAATGCATAAAATTGACCTAAACGACTCCTTTTCCTATTCTGAGTCGATTCTGCATGCTTTAAGTGTGTTCGGTGGCTCAGAACCATCAAAAAACGTTGAAATATAGTTCAAATTCAATAAAAATCGACAAAAATACAGTTTCTAGCTAAAATTTGATGGTTTCGTTGCACTTTCCGAGCCCGTAGGATATCTGATTGGCTTAAAAGTACAAGAAAACACTTCAAAAGTGACGTTTCTGAAGAATTTTAACAGTTTTCTTGTATCTACGAACGCCAGAATGCATAAAATTGACCTAAACGTCTCCTTTTCCTATTCTGAGTCGATTCTGCATGCTTTAAGTGTGTTTGGTGGCTCAGAACCATCAAAAAACGTTGAAATATAGTTCAAATTCAATAAAAATCGACAAAAATACAGTTTCTAGCTAAAATTTGATGGTTTCGTTGCACTTTCCGAGCCCGTAGGGTATCTGATTGGCTTAAAAGTACAAGAAAACACTTCAAAAGTGACGTTTCTGAAGAATTTTAACAGTTTTCTTGTATCTACGAACGCCAGAATGCATAAAATTGACCTAAACGTCTCCTTTTCCTATTCTGAGTCGATTCTGCATGCTTTAAGTGTGTTTGGTGGCTCAGAACCATCAAAAAACGTTGAAATATAGTTCAAATTCAATTAAAATCGACAAAAATACAGTTTCTAGCTAAAATTTGATGGTTTCGTTGCACTTTCCGAGCCCGTAGGGTATCTGATTGGCTTAAAAGTACAAGAAAACACTTCAAAAGTGACGTTTCTGAAGAATTTTAACAGTTTTCTTGTATCTACGAACGCCAGAATGCATAAAATTGACCTAAACGACTCCTTTTCCTATTCTGAGTCGATTCTGCATGCTTTAAGTGTGTTCGGTGGCTCAGAACCATCAAAAAACGTTGAAATATAGTTCAAATTCAATAAAAATCGACAAAAATACAGTTTCTAGCTAAAATTTGATGGTTTCGTTGCACTTTCCGAGCCCGTAGGATATCTGATTGGCTTAAAAGTACAAGAAAACACTTCAAAAGTGACGTTTCTGAAGAATTTTAACAGTTTTCTTGTATCTACGAACGCCAGAATGCATAAAATTGACCTAAACGTCTCCTTTTCCTATTCTGAGTCGATTCTGCATGCTTTAAGTGTGTTTGGTGGCTCAGAACCATCAAAAAACGTTGAAATATAGTTCAAATTCAATAAAAATCGACAAAAATACAGTTTCTAGCTAAAATTTGATGGTTTCGTTGCACTTTCCGAGCCCGTAGGGTATCTGATTGGCTTAAAAGTACAAGAAAACACTTCAAAAGTGACGTTTCTGAAGAATTTTAACAGTTTTCTTGTATCTACGAACGCCAGAATGCATAAAATTGACCTAAACGTCTCCTTTTCCTATTCTGAGTCGATTCTGCATGCTTTAAGTGTGTTTGGTGGCTCAGAACCATCAAAAAACGTTGAAATATAGTTCAAATTCAATAAAAATCGACAAAAATACAGTTTCTAGCTAAAATTTGATGGTTTCGTTGCACTTTCCGAGCCCGTAGGGTATCTGATTGGCTTAAAAGTACAAGAAAACACTTCAAAAGTGACGTTTCTGAAGAATTTTAACAGTTTTCTTGTATCTACGAACGCCAGAATGCATAAAATTGACCTAAACGTCTCCTTTTCCTATTCTGAGTCGATTCTGCATGCTTTAAGTGTGTTTGGTGGCTCAGAACCATCAAAAAACGTTGAAATATAGTTCAAATTCAATAAAAATCGACAAAAATACAGTTTCTAGCTAAAATTTGATGGTTTCGTTGCACTTTCCGAGCCCGTAGGGTATCTGATTGGCTTAAAAGTACAAGAAAACACTTCAAAAGTGACGTTTCAGAAGAATTTTAACAGTTTTCTTGTATCTACGAACGCCAGAATGCATAAAATTGACCTAAACGTCTCCTTTTCCTATTCTGAGTCGATTCTGCATGCTTTAAGTGTGTTTGGTGGCTCAGAACCATCAAAAAACGTTGAAATATAGTTCAAATCAATAAAAATCGACAAAAATACAGTTTCTAGCTAAAATTTGATGGTTTCGTTGCACTTTCCGAGCCCGTAGGGTATCTGATTGGCTTAAAAGTACAAGAAAACACTTCAAAAGTGACGTTTCTGAAGAATTTTAACAGTTTTCTTGTATCTACGAACGCCAGAATGCATAAAATTGACCTAAACGTCTCCTTTTCCTATTCTGAGTCGATTCTGCATGCTTTAAGTGTGTTTGGTGGCTCAGAACCATCAAAAAACGTTGAAATATAGTTCAAATTCAATAAAAATCGACAAAAATACAGTTTCTAGCTAAAATTTGATGGTTTCGTTGCACTTTCCGAGCCCGTAGGCTATCTGATTGGCTTAAAAGTACAAGAAAACACTTCAAAAGTGACGTTTCTGAAGAATTTTAACAGTTTTCTTGTATCTACGAACGCCAGAATGCATAAAATTGACCTAAACGTCTCCTTTTCCTATTCTGAGTCGATTCTGCATGCTTTAAGTGTGTTTGGTGGCTCAGAACCATCAAAAAACGTTGAAATATAGTTCAAATTCAATAAAAATCGACAAAAATACAGTTTCTAGCTAAAATTTGATGGTTTCGTTGCACTTTCCGAGCCCGTAGGGTATCTGATTGGCTTAAAAGTACAAGAAAACACTTCAAAAGTGACGTTTCTGAAGAATTTTAACAGTTTTCTTGTATCTACGAACGCCAGAATGCATAAAATTGACCTAAACGTCTCCTTTTCCTATTCTGAGTCGATTCTGCATGCTTTAAGTGTGTTTGGTGGCTCAGAACCATCAAAAAACGTTGAAATATAGTTCAAATTCAATAAAAATCGACAAAAATACAGTTTCTAGCTAAAATTTGATGGTTTCGTTGCACTTTCCGAGCCCGTAGGGTATCTGATTGGCTTAAAAGTACAAGAAAACACTTCAAAAGTGACGTTTCTGAAGAATTTTAACAGTTTTCTTGTATCTACGAACGCCAGAATGCATAAAATTGACCTAAACGACTCCTTTTCCTATTCTGAGTCGATTCTGCATGCTTTAAGTGTGTTCGGTGGCTCAGAACCATCAAAAAACGTTGAAATATAGTTCAAATTCAATAAAAATCGACAAAAATACAGTTTCTAGCTAAAATTTGATGGTTTCGTTGCACTTTCCGAGCCCGTAGGATATCTGATTGGCTTAAAAGTACAAGAAAACACTTCAAAAGTGACGTTTCTGAAGAATTTTAACAGTTTTCTTGTATCTACGAACGCCAGAATGCATAAAATTGACCTAAACGTCTCCTTTTCCTATTCTGAGTCGATTCTGCATGCTTTAAGTGTGTTTGGTGGCTCAGAACCATCAAAAAACGTTGAAATATAGTTCAAATTCAATAAAAATCGACAAAAATACAGTTTCTAGCTAAAATTTGATGGTTTCGTTGCACTTTCCGAGCCCGTAGGGTATCTGATTGGCTTAAAAGTACAAGAAAACACTTCAAAAGTGACGTTTCTGAAGAATTTTAACAGTTTTCTTGTATCTACGAACGCCAGAATGCATAATATTGACCTAAACGTCTCCTTTTCCTATTCTGAGTCGATTCTGCATGCTTTAAGTGTGTTTGGTGGCTCAGAACCATCAAAAAACGTTGAAATATAGTTCAAATTCAATAAAAATCGACAAAAATACAGTTTCTAGCTAAAATTTGATGGTTTCGTTGCACTTTCCGAGCCCGTAGGGTATCTGATTGGCTTAAAAGTACAAGAAAACACTTCAAAAGTGACGTTTCTGAAGAATTTTAACAGTTTTCTTGTATCTACGAACGCCAGAATGCATAAAATTGACCTAAACGTCTCCTTTTCCTATTCTGAGTCGATTCTGCATGCTTTAAGTGTGTTTGGTGGCTCAGAACCATCAAAAAACGTTGAAATATAGTTCAAATTCAATAAAAATCGACAAAAATACAGTTTCTAGCTAAAATTTGATGGTTTCGTTGCACTTTCCGAGCCCATAGGGTATCTGATTGGCTTAAAAGTACAAGAAAACACTTCAAAAGTGACGTTTCTGAAGAATTTTAACAGTTTTCTTGTATCTACGAACGCCAGAATGCATAAAATTGACCTAAACGTCTCCTTTTCCTATTCTGAGTCGATTCTGCATGCTTTAAGTGTGTTTGGTGGCTCAGAACCATCAAAAAACGTTGAAATATAGTTGAAATTAAATAAAAATCGACAAAAATACAGTTTCTAGCTAAAATTTGATGGTTTCGTTGCACTTTCCGAGCCCGTAGGGTATCTGATTGGCTTAAAAGTACAAGAAAACACTTCAAAAGTGACGTTTCTGAAGAATTTTAACAGTTTTCTTGTATCTACGAACGCCAGAATGCATAAAATTGACCTAAACGTCTCCTTTTCCTATTCTGAGTCGATTCTGCATGCTTTAAGTGTGTTTGGTGGCTCAGAACCATCAAAAAACGTTGAAATATAGTTCAAATTCAATAAAAATCGACAAAAATACAGTTTCTAGCTAAAATTTGATGGTTTCGTTGCACTTTCCGAGCCCGTAGGGTATCTGATTGGCTTAAAAGTACAAGAAAACACTTCAAAAGTGACGTTTCTGAAGAATTTTAACGGTTTTCTTGTATCTACGAACGCCAGAATGCATAAAATTGACCTAAACGTCTCCTTTTCCTATTCTGAGTCGATTCTGCATGCTTTAAGTGTGTTTGGTGGCTCAGGACCATCAAAAAACGTTGAAATATAGTTCAAATTCAATAAAAATCGACAAAAATACAGTTTCTAGCTAAAATTTGATGGTTTCGTTGCACTTTCCGAGCCCGTCGGGTATCTGATTGGCTTAAAAGTACAAGAAAACACTTCAAAAGTGACGTTTCTGAAGAATTTTAACAGTTTTCTTGTATCTACGAACGCCAGAATGCATAAAATTGACCTAAACGTCTCCTTTTCCTATTCTGAGTCGATTCTGCATGCTTTAAGTGTGTTTGGTGGCTCAGAACCATCAAAAAACGTTGAAATATAGTTCAAATTCAATAAAAATCGACAAAAATACAGTTTCTAGCTAAAATTTGATGGTTTCGTTGCACTTTCCGAGCCCGTAGGGTATCTGATTGGCTTAAAAGTACAAGAAAACACTTCAAAAGTGACGTTTCTGAAGAATTTTAACAGTTTTCTTGTATCTACGAACGCCAGAATGCATAAAATTGACCTAAACGTCTCCTTTTCCTATTCTGAGTCGATTCTGCATGCTTTAAGTGTGTTTGGTGGCTCAGAACCATCAAAAAACGTTGAAATATAGTTCAAATGCAATAAAAATCGACAAAAATACAGTTTCTAGCTAAAATTTGATGGTTTCGTTGCACTTTCCGAGCCCGTAGGGTATCTGATTGGCTTAAAAGTACAAGAAAACACTTCAAAAGTGACGTTTCTGAAGAATTTTAACAGTTTTCTTGTATCTACGAACGCCAGAATGCATAAAATTGACCTAAACGTCTCCTTTTCCTATTCTGAGTCGATTCTGCATGCTTTAAGTGTGTTTGGTGGCTCAGAACCATCAAAAAACGTTGAAATATAGTTCAAATTCAATAAAAATCGACAAAAATACAGTTTCTAGCTAAAATTTGATGGTTTCGTTGCACTTTCCGAGCCCGTAGGGTATCTGATTGGCTTAAAAGTACAAGAAAACACTTCAAAAGTGACGTTTCTGAAGAATTTTAACAGTTTTCTTGTATCTACGAACGCCAGAATGCATAAAATTGATCTAAACGTCTCCTTTTCCTATTCTGAGTCGATTCTGCATGCTTTAAGTGTGTTTGGTGGCTCAGAACCATCAAAAAACGTTGAAATATAGTTCAAATTCAATAAAAATCGACAAAAATACAGTTTCTAGCTAAAATTTGATGGTTTCGTTGCACTTTCCGAGCCCGTTGGGTATCTGATTGGCTTAAAAGTACAAGAAAACACTTCAAAAGTGACGTTTCTGAAGAATTTTAACAGTTTTCTTGTATCTACGAACGCCAGAATGCATAAAGTTGACCTAAACGTCTCCTTTTCCTATTCTGAGTCGATTCTGCATGCTTTAAGTGTGTTTGGTGGCTCAGAACCATCAAAAAACGTTGAAATATAGTCCAAATTCAATAAAAATCGACAAAAATACAGTTTCTAGCTAAAATTTGATGGTTTCGTTGCACTTTCCGAGCCCGTAGGGTATCTGATTGGCTTAAAAGTACAAGAAAACACTTCAAAAGTGACGTTTCTGAAGAATTTTAACAGTTTTCTTGTATCTACGAACGCCAGAATGCATAAAATTGACCTAAACGTCTCCTTTTCCTATTCTGAGTCGATTCTGCATGCTTTAAGTGTGTTTGGTGGCTCAGAACCATCAAAAAACGTTGAAATATAGTCCAAATTCAATAAAAATCGACAAAAATACTGTTTCTAGCTAAAATTTGATGGTTTCGTTGCACTTTCCGAGCCCGTAGGGTATCTGATTGGCTTAAAAGTACAAGAAAACACTTCAAAAGTGACGTTTCTGAAGAATTTTAACAGTTTTCTTGTATCTACGAACGCCAGAATGCATAAAATTGACCTAAACGTCTCCTTTTCCTATTCTGAGTCGATTCTGCATGCTTTAAGTGTGTTTGGTGGCTCAGAACCATCAAAAAACGTTGAAATATAGTTCAAATTCAATAAAAATCGACAAAAATACAGTTTCTAGCTAAAATTTGATGGTTTCGTTGCACTTTCCGAGCCCGTAGGGTATCTGATTGGCTTAAAAGTACAAGAAAACACTTCAAAAGTGACGTTTCTGAAGAATTTTAACAGTTTTCTTGTATCTACGAACGCCAGAATGCATAAAATTGACCTAAACGTCTCCTTTTCCTATTCTGAGTCGATTCTGCATGCTTTAAGTGTGTTTGGTGGCTCAGAACCATCAAAAAACGTTGAAATATAGTTCAAATTCAATAAAAATCGACAAAAATACAGTTTCTAGCTAAAATTTGATGGTTTCGTTGCACTTTCCGAGCCCGTTGGGTATCTGATTGGCTTAAAAGTACAAGAAAACACTTCAAAAGTGACGTTTCTGAAGAATTTTAACAGTTTTCTTGTATCTACGAACGCCAGAATGCATAAAATTGACCTAAACGTCTCCTTTTCCTATTCTGAGTCGATTCTGCATGCTTTAAGTGTGTTTGGTGGCTCAGAACCATCAAAAAACGTTGAAATATAGTTCAAATTCAATAAAAATCGACAAAAATACAGTTTCTAGCTAAAATTTGATGGTTTCGTTGCACTTTCCGAGCCCGTAGGGTATCTGATTGGCTTAAAAGTACAAGAAAACACTTCAAAAGTGACGTTTCTGAAGAATTTTAACAGTTTTCTTGTATCTACGAACGCCAGAATGCATAAAATTGACCTAAACGTCTCCTTTTCCTATTCTGAGTCGATTCTGCATGCTTTAAGTGTGTTTGGTGGCTCAGAACCATCATAAAACGTTGAAATATAGTTCAAATTCAATAAAAATCGACAAAAATACAGTTTCTAGCTAAAATTTGATGGTTTCGTTGCACTTTCCGAGCCCGTAGGGTATCTGATTGGCTTAAAAGTACAAGAAAACACTTCAAAAGTGACGTTTCTGAAGAATTTTAACAGTTTTCTTGTATCTACGAACGCCAGAATGCATAAAATTGACCTAAACGTCTCCTTTTCCTATTCTGAGTCGATTCTGCATGCTTTAAGTGTGTTTGGTGGCTCAGAACCATCAAAAAACGTTGAAATATAGTTCAAATTCCATAAAAATCGACAAAAATACAGTTTCTAGCTAAAATTTGATGGTTTCGTTGCACTTTCCGAGCCCGTAGGGTATCTGATTGGCTTAAAAGTACAAGAAAACACTTCAAAAGTGACGTTTCTGAAGAATTTTAACAGTTTTCTTGTATCTACGAACGCCAGAATGCATAAAATTGATCTAAACGTCTCCTTTTCCTATTCTGAGTCGATTCTGCATGCTTTAAGTGTGTTTGGTGGCTCAGAACCATCAAAAAACGTTGAAATATAGTTCAAATTCAATAAAAATCGACAAAAATACAGTTTCTAGCTAAAATTTGATGGTTTCGTTGCACTTTCCGAGCCCGTTGGGTATCTGATTGGCTTAAAAGTACAAGAAAACACTTCAAAAGTGACGTTTCTGAAGAATTTTAACAGTTTTCTTGTATCTACGAACGCCAGAATGCATAAAATTGACCTAAACGTCTCCTTTTCCTATTCTGAGTCGATTCTGCATGCTTTAAGTGTGTTTGGTGGCTCAGAACCATCAAAAAACGTTGAAATATAGTTCAAATTCAATAAAAATCGACAAAAATACAGTTTCTAGCTAAAATTTGATGGTTTCGTTGCACTTTCCGAGCCCGTAGGGTATCTGATTGGCTTAAAAGTAAAAGAAAACACTTCAGAAGTGACGTTTCTGAAGAATTTTAACAGTTTTCTTGTATCTACGAACGCCAGAATGCATAAAATTGACCTAAACGTCTCCTTTTCCTATTCTGAGTCGATTCTGCATGCTTTAAGTGTGTTTGGTGGCTCAGAACCATCAAAAAACGTTGAAATATAGTTCAAATTCAATAAAAATCGACAAAAATACAGTTTCTAGCTAAAATTTGATGGTTTCGTTGCACTTTCCGAGCCCGTAGGGTATCTGATTGGCTTAAAAGTACAAGAAAACACTTCAAAAGTGACGTTTCTGAAGAATTTTAACAGTTTTCTTGTATCTACGAACGCCAGAATGCATAAAATTGACCTAAACGTCTCCTTTTCCTATTCTGAGTCGATTCTGCATGCTTTAAGTGTGTTTGGTGGCTCAGAACCATCAAAAAACGTTGAAATATAGTTCAAATTCAATAAAAATCGACAAAAATACAGTTTCTAGCTAAAATTTGATGGTTTCGTTGCACTTTCCGAGCCCGTAGGGTATCTGATTGGCTTAAAAGTACAAGAAAACACTTCAAAAGTGACGTTTCTGAAGAATTTTAACAGTTTTCTTGTATCTACGAACGCCAGAATGCATAAAATTGACCTAAACGTCTCCTTTTCCTATTCTGAGTCGATTCTGCATGCTTTAAGTGTGTTTGGTGGCTCAGAACCATCAAAAAACGTTGAAATATAGTTCAAATTCAATAAAAATCGACAAAAATACAGTTTCTAGCTAAAATTTGATGGTTTCGTTGCACTTTCCGAGCCCGTAGGGTATCTGATTGGCTTAAAAGTACAAGAAAACACTTCAAAAGTGACGTTTCTGAAGAATTTTAACAGTTTTCTTGTATCTACGAACGCCAGAATGCATAAAATTGACCTAAACGTCTCCTTTTCCTATTCTGAGTCGATTCTGCATGCTTTAAGTGTGTTTGGTGGCTCAGAACCATCAAAAAACGTTGAAATATAGTTAAAATTCAATAAAAATCGACAAAAATACAGTTTCTAGCTAAAATTTGATGGTTTCGTTGCACTTTCCGAGCCCGTAGGGTATCTGATTGGCTTAAAAGTACAAGAAAACACTTCAAAAGTGACGTTTCTGAAGAATTTTAACAGTTTTCTTGTATCTACGAACGCCAGAATGCATAAAATTGACCTAAACGTCTCCTTTTCCTATTCTGAGTCGATTCTGCATGCTTTAAGTGTGTTTGGTGGCTCAGAACCATCAAAAAACGTTGAAATATAGTTCAAATTCAATAAAAATCGACAAAAATACAGTTTCTAGCTAAAATTTGATGGTTTCGTTGCACTTTCCGAGCCCGTAGGGTATCTGATTGGCTTAAAAGTAAAAGAAAACACTTCAGAAGTGACGTTTCTGAAGAATTTTAACAGTTTTCTTGTATCTACGAACGCCAGAATGCATAAAATTGACCTAAACGTCTCCTTTTCCTATTCTGAGTCGATTCTGCATGCTTTAAGTGTGTTTGGTGGCTCAGAACCATCAAAAAACGTTGAAATATAGTTCAAATTCAATAAAAATCGACAAAAATACAGTTTCTAGCTAAAATTTGATGGTTTCGTTGCACTTTCCGAGCCCGTAGGGTATCTGATTGGCTTAAAAGTACAAGAAAACACTTCAAAAGTGACGTTTCTGAAGAATTTTAACAGTTTTCTTGTATCTACGATGCATTTTTCGTGTTTGGGATTATTACCCGATGAAATTGCAGTTGTGAGCAGAGCCCACAAACGTTCAGGACACCTAAAACTGTTATGTGCTGATTGTAACAGTCAGCTTAAAATAGCCTTATACCATCATTATCTAGACTCAAATTGTATTGCAGAATCTGTGGCGGAAGTGGTAAAATGTACAATTACTTCTGAATCTGAATCGTTAAAAAATGTGATCACAACTTTACGTACAGACTTGGAAACCGTCAAGAAAAACAATGCCGACCTTATGAATATGATATCAAGCACTGTTAATATCCGTGATGAAATTCAATCATTACGTAGTGAGATTGATAATTTAAAATGCAGTAACATAGACTTAATCAGATTAGTCACAAATGATAATAAATCAGCTAATTTTGAGGAAGGTACTTATAGCCAAAAGGTACAAAATAATCCGGTGTCTAGCGTCATTATTAAACCAAAAAACACTGCACAGTCCATTCAACAAACTAAAGCTGATGTACTACAATCAATTAAACCTTTATCATCTAACATTAAAATAAATAAAGTCAAGACGGTGTCAAACGGCGGGGTAGTTATCAATTGCCTAAATAAATCTGAAAGTGATAAATTGGCTAATCTGGCTGATGATAAGCTTCGTCAGAATTATAGTATCAGAAAATCCACTCCGGTATTACCTCGTGTGAGAATTGTCGGTATTCCAGAAGGTCTGGATCACTCAGAAGTTTCTAATTATGCCATAACCCAGAATTCAGGAATATTTAAGAAAGATTCGATAGTTCAGGTGCACAAGTGTTGGGAAACATCTAGAGGTACAAAAACATTACAAGCTGAATGCACTGTTGACTTAGAATCATATAAAAAGCTGTTAGATGTTGGTCATATTCTCGTAGGGCTTAATGGTTGTACTGTTTATGATGGTGTTTCCGTTAAGAGATGCTTCAGATGTAATGGTTTTAACCACGGCTCAAAACAATGTAGAAAACAACTTAGCTGTCCCCTCTGCTCTGGGCCCCATGAGTTAAAAAATTGTACTCTTTCAAAGGACAGCAAAGACTTGCGTTGCTCAAATTGTGTACACTTAAGAGGAACATATAAATTTGATATTCAAGTTGATCATGCGGTATGGGATTTTAACAAATGCTTTGCCCACAAATTTGCTGTTGCAAAATTGAAAGAAGATCTATTCAACATTCCTTCTGCAGTTTCTCCTAATAAGCTATCTGAAACTACAACTTCTGCTAACTCAGCCTGACTAGAGGATCTTTCGGGGCACTTCAAATTGTTAAATCTTTATTATCAAAATGTTGGTGGTATGAAGTCTAAATTGTTAGAGTTAAATTTAAATGCGTCTATTACTGAATACGACATAATAGTTTTGACCGAGACTTGGCTTGATTCCTCAATTTTAAATAGTGAAGTACTTCCAGCTAATTATAGAATATTTCGTACTGACAGAGATTTCCACTCCACTGGGCTTAGTAAGGGAGGTGGAGTACTCATTGCTGTTGATGATAGTTTCTCCTGCACGCAAATTAAGTCGCCTGCTAATATACCCTCCCTTGTTGACATGCTTTGTCTTAAATTAAATCTTAATCCGGGTAGGTATGTGTTATTATTTGCTTTTTACGTACCTCCACAGTTATCTAATGGTGAATATGAAGAACTAATTGACATTATATGTGGTATGGATAGTTTAAATAGTGATAAAAATGAGTCAATTGTTATGGTTGGAGATTTTAATGCACCTTATTTCTCACTCAGCAATAATCGTGATTTTAGAACCTCAGTATTGAATAATCTGATGCAATTTTTAAATTTAAAACAATTTAATAAAGTCCTTAATAGAAACCAAAGGCTTTTAGATTTATTTATGAGCAACATTGACTGCTTTATAACTGAGGAATTGACACCTCTTGTCGATCTAGATTTTCACCATCCACCCCTAAATTGTTGCCTCAAAGTCAACATGAAAAAACAAAAGGTGCACAATTATAATCCACATAGTTGTCAGTTCAATTATCGGAAAGCTAACTTTGCTCTTCTTTATCAACATTTAGCACAAGTTGACTTTAATTTCCTAGAGAAATCCACTGATGTGAATGAAGCTTGTAACAGCTTTTATACTACATTGTATGAAATATTTTCCTTTTATATTCCTATACGTAAACAAAACATAACTAGGTACTTTCCGGCATGGTTTTCGACAGAACTTATCAATTTAATAAAAAAGAAAGAACGTCTCTACAAACTTTCTAAATCACAGTCGTCTGATTATTTGCGGACAGAACTATTATCGTTGCGTAAACAAATTAAGAAACTGTCACGTCAATGTTACAGGGGTTACCTAACCGACATCCAAACCACTATTAGCACAGATCCAACCAAATTTTGGAATTACATCAAAACTAAACGCAATCAAAAACGTATACCCAGTAATATGTACTACCGAGACAAAGTTTATAATAATCCACAGGATATACTCGATGCTTTTTCACAATTTTTTGGTAGTACCTTTATTAACTCAAGGCCAATTCCACCTCAGAATTATACACATAGTCCTGCTGATGTTATTATCCGAGAAATTACGGAAGAAGATATTCGCACAGCTGCTAAAAAACTTAGTAGCAAATTTACTTCTGGAGATGATGGAATACCATCATTCATCGTGAAGGACTGCATTTCTGTATTTTCTAAACCCTTATGCACAATATTTAACCTATCTTTGCGCACAGGAATCTTTCCTAAAATGTGGAAGGTGGCTAAAATATGTCCCATACTTAAATCCAGTGATGCGGAAATAATCTCAAATTACAGGCCGATTTCAATTATCTGTAACTTTTCAAAATTATTTGAAATTGTGTTGTATAATCACATTTATTTTCAAATAAAAAACACTATTTCCATCATTCAGCATGGGTTTGTAAAAGGCCGATCCACGACAACTAATCTATTCGTATTGGTACAGTATTTATCGGAGGTGTTAGACAGAAATGGACAGGTTGATGTGGGATATTTAGACATTCATAAGGCTTTTGACACCATTGACCATAATTTACTCTTACAGAAATTAAGAACTATGGGTTTCTGCGACACATTGCTGTTGCTATTTACTGACTACATAAGTAATCGGCAACAATACGTTCAGTATAATGGATTTACATCTAAGACGTATACCGTTAGATCGGGTGTACCTCAAGGTAGTAACCTGGGTCCCTTATTATTCCTAATTTTTTTAAATGATTTTCCTATTTCTCCATCTACAAGGCTTCTTTTATTTGCTGACGACATAAAGATTTTTAAGGAGATCAATAATTTGGATGATGCGTACGACCTCCAAAGGGATATGGAAAGAATTGTGGAACACTGCACATTAAACCGATTCGAAGTAGCCCAAGACAAATGCAAGATAATGACGTTTACCAGAAGAAAGTGTATCACGTTGTACGATTATAAAATCAACAGCAAATTACTTTGTCGCTGTGAGAGTATTACTGATCTCGGAATTACTTTTGACACCCCATTGTCCTTTGTGGAGCATATTAACAACTCGATAAATAAAGCGTTCAGGTTCTTAGGATTTGTTATTCGAAATTCACATGATTTCTGGAATAGTAATTGTATTAGTGTTTTGTACAACTCATATGTGAGATCAATTTTAGAATATGGTTCCATCATTTGGTCGCCAATATACGATGTACATATTGACAATTTGGAAAAAATACAGAGACGCTATTTAAAATTTCTCGCATACAAATGTGACAAAGTCTATCCTGAAAGAGGTTGTCCTCAATCTGAATTGCTGAAAAGGTTCCAAATTTTACCATTAAAAATAAGAAGAGAAAGGACGTCTATAAAATTTCTGTACAATATCTTACACAACAGGATTGACGCGCCAGACATTCTTGAAAACATATGCTATAGGATTCCGAGTTATCAAGGTAGAACCACTTCCACATTTCATTTGAAGACGCCTCGAACCAATTTGTTGATAAAATCGCCGATATACTCAATGTGTAATTTGTTTAACAAGATATCCGCCGACTGTGATATAAACCATGACAAACTCAAAAATATTTTAGAATGTTTCTGTTAAGTAGAAGTAGAATATACATCAATGTTAAGTCAGTGTAGAAAATGTGAGGTTTGTTTAATGTTTTTAATGTATTTATTGTTATTTCTTTCTCTTCGTTGTCCTGTAATTGGAACATGGTTCTGTTTGGACAATAAACGTTATTATTATTATTATTATTATCTACGAACGCCAGAATGCATAAAATTGACCTAAACGTCTCCTTTTCCTATTCTGAGTCGATTCTGCATGCTTTAAGTGTGTTTGGTGGCTCAGAACCATCAAAAAACGTTGAAATATAGTTCAAATTCAATAAAAATCGACAAAAATACAGTTTCTAGCTAAAATTTGATGGTTTCGTTGCACTTTCCGAGCCCGTAGGGTATCTGATTGGCTTAAAAGTACAAGAAAACACTTCAAAAGTGACGTTTCTGAAGAATTTTAACAGTTTTCTTGTATCTACGAACGCCAGAATGCATAAAATTGACCTAAACGTCTCCTTTTCCTATTCTGAGTCGATTCTGCATGCTTTAAGTGTGTTTGGTGGCTCAGAACCATCAAAAAACGTTGAAATATAGTTAAAATTCAATAAAAATCGACAAAAATACAGTTTCTAGCTAAAATTTGATGGTTTCGTTGCACTTTCCGAGCCCGTAGGGTATCTGATTGGCTTAAAAGTACAAGAAAACACTTCAAAAGTGACGTTTCTGAAGAATTTTAACAGTTTTCTTGTATCTACGAACGCCAGAATGCATAAAATTGACCTAAACGTCTCCTTTTCCTATTCTGAGTCGATTCTGCATGCTTTAAGTGTGTTTGGTGGCTCAGAACCATCAAAAAACGTTGAAATATAGTTCAAATTCAATAAAAATCGACAAAAATACAGTTTCTAGCTAAAATTTGATGGTTTCGTTGCACTTTCCGAGCCCGTAGGGTATCTGATTGGCTTAAAAGTAAAAGAAAACACTTCAGAAGTGACGTTTCTGAAGAATTTTAACAGTTTTCTTGTATCTACGAACGCCAGAATGCATAAAATTGACCTAAACGTCTCCTTTTCCTATTCTGAGTCGATTCTGCATGCTTTAAGTGTGTTTGGTGGCTCAGAACCATCAAAAAACGTTGAAATATAGTTCAAATTCAATAAAAATCGACAAAAATACAGTTTCTAGCTAAAATTTGATGGTTTCGTTGCACTTTCCGAGCCCGTAGGGTATCTGATTGGCTTAAAAGTACAAGAAAACACTTCAAAAGTGACGTTTCTGAAGAATTTTAACAGTTTTCTTGTATCTACGAACGCCAGAATGCATAAAATTGACCTAAACGTCTCCTTTTCCTATTCTGAGTCGATTCTGCATGCTTTAAGTGTGTTTGGTGGCTCAGAACCATCAAAAAACGTTGAAATATAGTTCAAATTCAATAAAAATCGACAAAAATACAGTTTCTAGCTAAAATTTGATGGTTTCGTTGCACTTTCCGAGCCCGTAGGGTATCTGATTGGCTTAAAAGTACAAGAAAACACTTCAAAAGTGACGTTTCTGAAGAATTTTAACAGTTTTCTTGTATCTACGAACGCCAGAATGCATAAAATTGACCTAAACGTCTCCTTTTCCTATTCTGAGTCGATTCTGCATGCTTTAAGTGTGTTTGGTGGCTCAGAACCATCAAAAAACGTTGAAATATAGTTCAAATTCAATAAAAATCGACAAAAATACAGTTTCTAGCTAAAATTTGATGGTTTCGTTGCACTTTCCGAGCCCGTTGGGTATCTGATTGGCTTAAAAGTACAAGAAAACACTTCAAAAGTGACGTTTCTGAAGAATTTTAACAGTTTTCTTGTATCTACGAACGCCAGAATGCATAAAATTGACCTAAACGTCTCCTTTTCCTATTCTGAGTCGATTCTGCATGCTTTAAGTGTGTTTGGTGGCTCAGAACCATCAAAAAACGTTGAAATATAGTTCAAATTCAATAAAAATCGACAAAAATACAGTTTCTAGCTAAAATTTGATGGTTTCGTTGCACTTTCCGAGCCCGTAGGGTATCTGATTGGCTTAAAAGTACAAGAAAACACTTCAAAAGTGACGTTTCTGAAGAATTTTAACAGTTTTCTTGTATCTACGAACGCCAGAATGCATAAAATTGACCTAAACGTCTCCTTTTCCTATTCTGAGTCGATTCTGCATGCTTTAAGTGTGTTTGGTGGCTCAGAACCATCAAAAAACGTTGAAATATAGTTCAAATTCAATAAAAATCGACAAAAATACAGTTTCTAGCTAAAATTTGATGGTTTCGTTGCACTTTCCGAGCCCGTAGGGTATCTGATTGGCTTAAAAGTACAAGAAAACACTTCAAAAGTGACGTTTCTGAAGAATTTTAACAGTTTTCTTGTATCTACGAACGCCAGAATGCATAAAATTGACCTAAACGTCTCCTTTTCCTATTCTGAGTCGATTCTGCATGCTTTAAGTGTGTTTGGTGGCTCAGAACCATCAAAAAACGTTGAAATATAGTTCAAATTCAATAAAAATCGACAAAAATACAGTTTCTAGCTAAAATTTGATGGTTTCGTTGCACTTTCCGAGCCCGTAGGGTATCTGATTGGCTTAAAAGTACAAGAAAACACTTCAAAAGTGACGTTTCTGAAGAATTTTAACAGTTTTCTTGTATCTACGAACGCCAGAATGCATAAAATTGACCTAAACGTCTCCTTTTCCTATTCTGAGTCGATTCTGCATGCTTTAAGTGTGTTTGGTGGCCCAGAACCATCAAAAAACGTTGAAATATAGTTCAAATTCAATAAAAATCGACAAAAATACAGTTTCTAGCTAAAATTTGATGGTTTCGTTGCACTTTCCGAGGCCGTTGGGTATCTGATTGGCTTAAAAGTACAAGAAAACACTTCAAAAGTGACGTTTCTGAAGAATTTTAACAGTTTTCTTGTATCTGCGAACACCAGAATGCATAAAATTGACCTAAACGTCTCCTTTTCCTATTCTGAGTCGATTCTGCATGCTTTAAGTGTGTTTGGTGGCTCAGAACCATCAAAAAACGTTGAAATATAGTTCAAATTCAATAAAAATCGACAAAAATACTGTTTCTAGCTAAAATTTGATGGTTTCGTTGCACTTTCCGAGCCCGTTGGGTATCTGATTGGCTTAAAAGGACAAGAAAACACTTCAAAAGTGACGTTTCTGAAGAATTTTAACAGTTTTCTTGTATCTACGAACGCCAGAATGCATAAAATTGACCTAAACGTCTCCTTTTCCTATTCTGAGTCGATTCTGCATGCTTTAAGTGTGTTTGGTGGCTCAGAACCATCAAAAAACGTTGAAATATAGTTCAAATTCAATAAAAATCGACAAAAATACAGTTTCTAGCTAAAATTTGATGGTTTCGTTGCACTTTCCGAGCCCGTAGGGTATCTGATTGGCTTAAAAGTACAAGAAAACACTTCAAAAGTGACGTTTCTGAAGAATTTTAACAGTTTTCTTGTATCTACGAACGCCAGAATGCATAAAATTGACCTAAACGTCTCCTTTTCCTATTCTGAGTCGATTCTGCATGCTTTAAGTGTGTTTGGTGGCTCAGAACCATCAAAAAACGTTGAAATATAGTTCAAATTCAATAAAAATCGACAAAAATACAGTTTCTAGCTAAAATTTGATGGTTTCGTTGCACTTTCCGAGCCCGTTGGGTATCTGATTGGCTTAAAAGTACAAGAAAACACTTCAAAAGTGACGTTTCTGAAGAATTTTAACAGTTTTCTTGTATCTACGAACGCCAGAATGCATAAAATTGACCTAAACGTCTCCTTTTCCTATTCTGAGTCGATTCTGCATGCTTTAAGTGTGTTTGGTGGCTCAGAACCATCAAAAAACGTTGAAATATAGTTCAAATTCAATAAAAATCGACAAAAATACAGTTTCTAGCTAAAATTTGATGGTTTCGTTGCACTTTCCGAGCCCGTAGGGTATCTGATTGGCTTAAAAGGACAAGAAAACACTTCAAAAGTGACGTTTCTGAAGAATTTTAACAGTTTTCTTGTATCTACGAACGCCAGAATGCATAAAATTGACCTAAACGTCTCCCTTTCCTATTCTGAGTCGATTCTGCATGCTTTAAGTGTGTTTGGTGGCTCAGAACCATCAAAAAACGTTGAAATATAGTTCAAATTCAATAAAAATCGACAAAAATACAGTTTCTAGCTAAAATTTGATGGTTTCGTTGCACTTTCCGAGCCCGTAGGGTATCTGATTGGCTTAAAAGTACAAGAAAACACTTCAAAAGTGAAGTTTCTGAAGAATTTTAACAGTTTTCTTGTATCTACGAACGCCAGAATGCATAAAATTGACCTAAACGTCTCCTTTTCCTATTCTGAGTCGATTCTGCATGCTTTAAGTGTGTTTGGTGGCTCAGAACCATCAAAAAACGTTGAAATATAGTTCAAATTCAATAAAAATCGACAAAAATACAGTTTCTAGCTAAAATTTGATGGTTTCGTTGCACTTTCCGAG